>NC_053449.1:42604344-42910598 GCF_007990345.1 Gossypium hirsutum
GGACATGCTAGAACTTGGTGGTACTCATTAAAACTAAGTTTCATTTTGAACCTAAACCAGCTTAACTAGGGGTATTTAAACGGTCGATTCGGTTAATACTTGAACCAAACTACCATTAATTGAATTAACCAAAATTTTGAAACTCTTAACTGCTAACTGAACCGAATTTTTTTAACCTATTAATTGATTGAATTAATTTTGGTTAATTTAGGTGGTTAACCAAAATTTTTACATTTTTTTATTCAAACAAGTTTAAAACATAAAAAAAATCCATGAATTTTTTTCTTTATTTTTAATTCAAATTTTTTTTAAAATAAATAAAAACAAAAAATAGCACAATAACAACACTAAATTGAAAACATCATAACAAACATCACATTAGAAACATTAAATTTTTTTAATTTTCTTTGTTTACTTTTTATTGACTTTTTTAGTTTAATTTTTTTCCAAATATTTTTAGTTTTCATAATTGTTTAAGCCCAATATAAGAATATTTATAAATCCATTAATTTTTATATTTCAGATTATATAATGTATTGAACCTATTTCTAATATATTGAGCCTATAATATGTTATTATTAATTTCGGTTAATTGGTTAATTAGATTAATTACACGGCTTCGAATCAAATTAATTGACAATCAAAATTTTCAAAAACCCTTAATCAACTCGAATTAAAATCGATGGCTGACCGGACTAATTCAGTTTAGTCGGTTAATTCGGTAAAAATAAAAAAAATACACACCCCTAAGCTTAATTGTCATTTCTTGGAACACTTTAAAAGTAGTTAAATAACATATTGACAATCCATTGGCCTAATGTCTGTTAAACAACACATTTTAAAGATGTATTAATTGTGTGATTGAATGATCGAGTCATCCCAACGAAAAAAGTGACACTTCATATTTGGGTTTAGATATAGTGCATTACATGCAACCTATGGTTATTTTACAACATAGGTGAAAGTGAAACCAATTACCACCAGTATGGAAAGATATGTTGAAAGTTTCCTATAGAAATCTATTTTATGTAAATTTGGTATTCCACACACCCTTATCATAGACAATAACATACACTTCTCAATATCCACAATCATTAATTTTGTGAACTTTTTAATATTACTTTAGTACATGCCTTAGTAGCACACTCTTAGACTAATGGTTAAACAAAAGCTACCAACAAGAACATTGTCACTCCAATAGAGAACAAGCTAGATAATATTAAGATAGCCTTGTGTAAAAGTGCCAAGTGTCTTATGGGTGATAAGAATAACAACCTCTCAAGTAATTAGAACCATTTCAACTTGTTTAAGTCAATGAAGTAGTCATCCTAAAAAAAATAGGCATCCAAAGCCATTGAACTAGGTACACTAACACTCATATCAACAGTGAAAATATATTAGCTAACTTCAGATCTCCTTGAACAAACTAGAGAGTATGCTTCCACCATAAATGCAACTTGAGCCTGACAAGTAGCTAAATTTTAGAAAAGTTTAAACACAAACAATTTCAAATATAAAATTGGTCCTATGATGTTGTGAAGCTAACAAGTGTACAATAAAATGAAAGAAGCTCTCACTCATTTAGGAAAGACTATACAAAATCTCTAGTGTTTTTACACCATGGTGCCTATAAGTGAAACTGCTATGTTACATACGCTTGTAAACAACACTTAGAATGTTTTCCACCTAATGAAATACTACATTTAAAAGCATTATATCATTAGTTCTCTATTGTATAATTACAAATAAGTAAAGTAACGGTATCCATTCATGTCTTATTGATCAACCAATACAAACCTCAACATACACAAATCAAACAAGTTAGCTAACTTGTGATAGGTCAAAGGGCTCATGCAGTAGTTGGAGTTCAAGGCTCGTGCGCTAGTCTTATCTCTTCAAATATATGCACTTGCGACAGGTCCAAGGGTTTGTACAGTAGTTTTACTTCAAATGTAGGCTTGTAATAACTCATCCATAGTATCCAGTAAATCACAGAAAACTATGTACTTCTGTACTAACTTTCAGAGATTTCTAGTTCAAAATTGCCAAAATTTTGTTTAGATAATACAGCTATTTCAACCCATATCACAAGTCTTAAAAACCTTACTTTTCAAATTAAGAATTCACATTTAATAAAATTTCTTACTATTGCATCTTTCGCAAAATCTGCAACACTGTCCTCAAATACTAATCATTTCCATTTCATTAGGTCTAAAAAGCAGTTGTGTGTTCATTAATTTGAATGGTATTACCAGAACTCACATTGTTCATATTAAGTTCAGGAAACAATCTTTAATACAAATGAATCATAACTTTGAGTGGACAACGACTTGATCGAAAGTCAATATTTAAAATATGTAGCTCATTTCTACTTATCAAACAAGTCAACTATACGGAGTAATAGATACTTATTCTTTAGGGTGACTCTGTTCAACTATTTGTAACCAATATACAATCTCATAATTTTAGGGTTTTTTTTCACAAATAACATTAGAACTCTCCAAGATGACATCCTCGATTTGTAACTCCCCAAATTTTGGGCCTAGAAGAAATAGGTTTTGAACAAGGGAATAGTTAGGAGACTGCATATAAACATTTAGTTGTGCAAGGAAGTGACATAAGTGAATGTCTACTTCAGTGGTTAAGTGATTTAGGAATATTTGGAAGTGTCTGAGAAGTCAGGGGTTTAAGCCTTGGCTTATGCAAAATTTTTATTTTAAGTGAATAAAATCCTTGGATCTAGATAGTAGGTTCTTAAATTATTGTGGTTAAAATATGATACAAATAAGTTGTTGGTCTAGTGGTAAGGGGCGTGTGGAGTGTACATGGGGTCTAAGGTTCGAGTGGTGGCACATCAAAAAGGGAGTATTTATTTTGCTGCCTAATTCGTGTGGGTGGTAGAGTTGGATTGAAATACTGCTAAATAGAGTTTGAACTAGCCATAGAGAGAATTGAGGAGGGATATTTGGAGAGATTTGATGAGAGAATATTTTGGATTTGGGGAGGTTGTTGTTGTGGAGAGATATATATCATCTCATTTGTTCTTTGTTCTCGATGGGAGATCGGTGAGGTTTTCAAGGTTTTTGTCGCTTTCTCCAACCTGCATTGTTTCCATTTCTAACTAGTGGTGGTCGAGGTTGATTGGCACATTGCCTGGGAACCAAGGGTGCGATGATCATTGATTTTTGGAATAAGAGTGTTCAGAACAAAAGGAATCTGCAAATCGCATCAGGTGTGTAACCACCCCACTATAACTGTAGAACGACAAAATCTGAAAAGCCGAAATACGGCGTTTAAGACCACATGAGCGTGCGGTCGCTCGTGTGGTAAGCCAAACCTGTGAATCATGGGCGATAGATTGTAGGGGGCCCTATGAGCATTTTCATGGGCTTAGGCCGTATGGGCCATGTTGGGCGAAAATGGGTCGTGTAGGCTCAATGGGCCCGTGGGCCCCATATGGATAAAATCTACGATTTGTGGCAAATACTGGACTGGGCTATGTAGATCTCATAGCCGTGGCAAAATCTAGGTTGAACGGGCTGCACGAGAGTGTGGGCCCACTTGGGTCGAGTAATGGGCCTTAGGCCCATTTACACTGTTATGACCATTTAGATTACCTGAGTCGCTCGAGGCGACTGCAGACCTTTTGAGAGGTCGATAAATGATCGAAATACCCCCATAGGATAAACTGACCGAAATACCCCTATAGGGTAAAATGACCGAAATACCCCTGTAAGGTAAAATGACCGAAATACCCCTATAGGGTAGAATGACCGAAATACCCCCATAAGGTAAAATTGTCGAAATACCTTCATAGGGTAAAATGACTAAAATACTCCCATAGGATAAAATGACTAAAATACCCCCATAGGGTAAAATGACTATTATACCCCTAGGAGATGAAATGACTGTTATGGCTTTGTGTTGTGTATGATTGATTTGCTCTATGATATGTATGACTATAATTGGGCATGACATTTTGCATACACGTATGATATTATGTCACGATATATTACATGAGGATGGGTTGTTATATTCGGAGGAAGTGTACCGTACTGATAAGGTTGCATGGGTCGCCCAAGATGACTGTGGACCTACTGATGGCTATATGCCATTTATTTTACTGGCAGCTTTGCTGCAATACTGCTTAGTGCCGCAACTGGTGCTAATCTTGGTGTGTCTGGCTGGGTGGGTCGATTTTATCGCCACATGGTGTGTTTGGCAGGACGGAGTGGTGTGTAGAGGCTGGATTGGGTAGGATTTCTAACTGCATATTTGTACAGATTAATGATTTTGTACTATTACTGCATCAATTAATGATATTACATACTGTTCACTGCATAATTGATATTTGTTACTGTTATGGGCCAAGGCCCTACTGATAATATTATTGAAATTGGGCAAAAGCCCTACTGATTACTGGTATTGTGATGGGCTCAAGCCCAATCATTTACTGTTACAGAAAAGAGCTTAGGCCCATACTGAACTGGACTGTTACTGTAACGGGCTCAGGCCAAAACTGCATTTATCTACTATTTAATTTACTGTTTACTTATTAGGGGATTACAAACTGAGTTTTCGTAAACTCACCCCTCTGTTTAATTGTACAGGTAATCCCCAGTTGTAGGCTGGTCGGTGCTACGAGGGACTCGGAGGTGGCCACACAATTGCAGCTGTTCTACACTTGCTTTTATTTAAAATTAAAGTTTGTGTTGGGTTTTGTTTATGTAATAAGGCCATTTATGTTTGTTTAAATTTTTAATTGGGCTTTTGCTTACTTATTTTAAACAGCTAGTTTAGCAGAAGACGAATTTTTAAAATAATTACTGTTTTCAAATACACGAAATTTAAACATTAGAGTTTTCAAAAGCTTCCACGATTTTAGATCAACATTTTATAACAACAGCAGATAACAAGGTAAAATTTTTTGACTAGATGATTTGTTAAATAATAATAAAGGGGTTTTTTAACCTAGAAACGAATTTTTACTAATGAGTTCAATTTTCGCTAAACACCTTAATGTGACACTGCCAGATTCGGCCATAGCTCCTAGGCCGGGTTTGGGGTGCTACACGATTGAATAAATAAATTTTCTAATAATTATTGCAATCTTGTTTTCAATTCTTTCAACTCTATCTGTACCACTTTGTATGGTGCAATCAAAATCGAAGCAGTTCTGAATGCCACTTTAATAACAATTTCAACTTTTCTCACATTGGAAATAAACCTGGAAATCCTTCAGGAAATACATCAATGCATTCGTTAACTGTCAAAGCTTGTTCCATATTTGATTTCGATACTTTGGTATCTAAAATGTAGTCGAATAATTTTGCAACCCTTTCTGATCAGTACTCGAGTAAATATTGTTGATATGATATTGAGAAAACAGTCAAGTCTGTCTATTTCAACATTAACCAATTCACCATTCTGATGTCCCAACACAATCCATTTCTATCAATGCTAATGTCAAGGGTTGTAGCCTCTTCTTTTGCACGGACAACATAAGTTCTGACTGGTGCACGAGCTTTAGATCTTATTGTCATATCTTTTGTAACATCTAAAAATCGGGAGTTAGTAAAATTGAGTTTGTGAATCGAGAGAGAGTGGTCATGCCCTAACTTTTGAGATTATCTTACCATTTCTAGGGAATAAATAAGGTATTGGATTATTGGTTAAGTGTTAGTGAAACGTTCCTTGAAACCTAAGTTCAAATTCCGTCTCTCGCACAATTTTTATTATTTTGCAAATTTTGAATCAAACCTTAGAATGTGACACACCTTATTTTTAAAATAAATGTTGAAACATTATTTTAAAAAATAAGGAAATAGCCTAGTGGTCAATTGATAAATGGAAAAGCATGGAAAGTAGATTGAGGTCCAAAGTTCGAATCTTTTCCCTTGCAATATAATTAAAATTTGCAAAATCCCTTGTTTTTTTATGTGTGTGCCGTCCATACCCTCTTAGACCTAGGTATAAATATTATTTTTAGACAAGATAATCAGCCTTCAGTCTCATTCTTCCCACCGTAGTCGTCCTTATCCTTCTCCTTCTCCCCTCCTATTCTCTTTTAATTTTTTTCCTTTCTTCCTTGTTGTCTCCGCCCATAGTTCTTGATCTACCATATTTTTTGTTTTTTTCCTCCAAAAGATCTTTCACCATCTTCCCTTCCATCTTGATGCCATTTTTCCCTAATATATTTAGCCCCAAATCTGAAATCTTGAATATTCAAGATTGATTCCTATCGTTGCCAAGAAGTGTCAGTGCTACCCCTATCATCTAGCTTGTGTAAGATCTCATTTTCTCTCATTTTCTTGATAAATCTTGTTAAATAAAAACCTAAATTTACAGATCTAAAATTTGGAGGATTTTTAAATATTTAATGGGTATTTTTCTAGCTTTTTAATTGATATCAAAAGTGGTTTTGAATTAGCCTTATGGGCAGGAAAGACTGTTGTTTTTCTTTACTTTCTTCCCATCTATTTCCAACATTATTTTTGGTTCTTGAACCCCTCCTAATAAGCCTTTAATTATGTGTTAGTTAGGAAAAATAAATCTTGATCAATCGGCAATTCAGATCTGACAATATGGGAAGTATATGTGTGGCTCATTGTAAACTAGTTTATAGTTTTGATTTAGATATTGGGAAAAGATTATTAATTGATAAAATTAAAGATTTTGTTCATGAATTAGGTACTTATTTTTCAATATTTAAATGTGTTACGTGTTGAATTAAACACCCCAAACCAACAGTGTAGCCGACAGACGTTCGCACGTACGATTCGCATCAATTAAGTGTATAAAATCTAACTAGTTTGGATTCGAAAAATAGATATGATCGTAATGGTCGGATTGAACCCATAAGTGAGTGTTTTGGGGCTGTTTAAGATGCATACTAATTGAGTTTAATACTGATTTTTAATTTAGATTAAATTTGAAGCTTATTAGAGAAATCGTAAGATTTACAAGTGTGCTGGGAAATAACGTAAAATAAGGTGTGGGTCCTAACTCAAAAACTTGAATGTTAATAATATTTTTAATAATATAATTGATGGTTTAGTTTGCTTCTTAGGCTTGGATAAATAGATAGGTAATTAAATTTTTAATGGCTGAACAAAGTACGTTTTGAGTCCTGACTGTTCAGATGTTAGCAAAGTTGCTAAATTGACTAAATGAGTGCATGGTTGATATTGTTATGAATGGTTAGCTAATGTGATGTGCGATTGGTTGTTTGTATAACATGATTTTGAATGAAAATAAGGCTTATGTATGATACATTGGTATGAGTAATTTGCTATGTAATGTTTGAAAGACTGTTATACATGCACACAGAAAATTTTGTAAGAACACATAAAATTGTGATTTGTTAAATGATACCACCTTGATGGTAAATTGAAAGTTGGATCAATGATGCTATTCACTGAAAGTATTTCATGATTCAAGGCCATGTTGAATATGCCAATAAATTGTGAAAGTATTGAATTATGACTATGTAAGAGATTGTATGTCATATTGCATGTGCATTGGGGTGAGTTATTATTGTGGTTGACGAAGGAGTTCCTTGGAGTACCAGCGGCATATTAAGTCCGCATTTATTTGTAGTCAATGTACTGTACCTGGAGTACTGAGGAGATTGGCAATTTTATCGCATTATCCGTTATTGGGTAGATTTTCTGCATTTATGATTATTTGGAGGTTTTACCATGTCGAGCTTTGCTCGCATTAGTTGGAGTTTGGCAGAAAGGTTCTAAAGAACTCGTGGTTTGTAGTGAATGAATGGGTAGGAACCTTTTTGCATTGCATCATGCTCACGACATACTCAAATATTATTGATTTATGTTACGTATTGTACTGTGTTTTATTCAATGGTATCAAAATTAATGATTGTTACTCGAATGAATGATGACACATGCTGATACACCGTTTGACATCAATTTTGATAATGGCTATGTAATGATATGAAATTCCTACGATGGTTCTGTTTCTTTTGTTAATGCTAATATGTTTCACTATATTTGATATTTATGTCTGTTTAAATAATTGTTCGACTCACATTGAGCTTTCATAAGCTTACCCGTCCATAGTGTTTAACTTTTTAGGTAAACTTCGAAACTAAGATTAGACCCAACATTCGGAGAATCACCTTGGATCTCAGACTATTTTTAATAAGTATTATTAAGTCTCTATTTGTTTTGGTTTGTAATGTTTAATTTTTTCTAGTCTATGGCTTAGTAACTTTTTATTTAGGGATTTTTCCATGCATGGATTGCTGAAACTTAATAACCAAAAAATGCATGATATATAGTTAAGTAAATTTTGACATTGTTCCTTAATTTTCGCTGCATGACAAAGAAACCATTTTTGCAAAAAATTGATAAGACAACTAGATTTCCAAAATGATACGAATAATGGTTTTTTGGCTGCAATGGTTAACATCATGTTTTTAAAAAGTAAAGCGACGAACAAATGATTTTTCTAAAACAACACTGTTGATAATAAAATGAATTTTAAGTATAGATGACCTAATAAATGAACTCTTTTTAAACTAACTCAAAGTACAACTATGATTTTTCTCTAAGTTAAGTTTATTTAACGTCTTCAAAAGTAACGTAAGTTAGCTTAGCCATTTTGGTGGCTAATGTAGCATTCTAAATCTAGCCTTAACGTCTAGGCTAGGTTTGGGAGATTACATCTTTAGTCTCACCTTATCTGGTTCCTACTTTACTACTAGTTCTTAGTTTTTACTTCTTCGTGAAGTTAACAACGGTTTAACAGTCTAATCACTAATAAAATCTAATTCTATTGGGCAATCCTTCATCAAGTGCTTGGTAAAGTCACATTCAAAATTGGCTCTATTTCCCACTATGTATTTCCTCGAAATTATTTTTTTTGCACTTTTCATATATCAATTTATTCGAGTTCTAAACACTACCCGTACTAACCACTAACAACACCTAAGGCTCCGCATAATTCTATTTAAACATATCTTTCCTCGAATTTCTTGTAGGGCAAAGGATTAAGTTCAGAAATATCTCGCCTGCTTAGATAAAGAGTCGAAAGATATGGTCTCGCCTGCTTAGATAAAGAGTCAAAAGATATGGTCATGCTGTGTTTTTCAGTGTCTTAGCTTTTTTACTCAGCTCAATCTTTTCCATTTCACAACTTTACCATCTTTGCTCTCACTCATATAGTACAACAAATTCTTTCAACTCTAATGCCCCCACAAGTATTCAGATGTCCTTGTTCAAGTCTCATTCAACACGGATGCACATCTCAATTTCTTGGTGTCACTAATGTCAAGGTTACTCACCAATAATATGTTTCTTCCTTCTGTAACAATACTTTGCATTTCAGACTATCTTCTGAAGAATACATTCATTCTTCAGACAATTATAATATTTTTCAGTTAATATCCAGCTACCATCGAATCATCATCCTTTAATTCTCAAAATTCTTGTGTCCCACATTATCATATTTGATCGATTAGGGGTTAGTGAACATAAATTATGTTAAGGTTTTGAGGACAAAAGGGTGCCACATGAGGCACAATCGAGGATGGAGGTTTTTTTAGCAGTTGTGGAGCTAAAGGGGTAGCTTCCAAGTATTAGGTGGACCACTAATTTTTCAATTGAAAGAAGGCATTTTCTTTCCTCATTCCCTAGCACTTGCGAAACGAGCACTCTATAACAATTCCCTAATCGAAGTCAGGAACATTACTATTTACTTACAAGATACAACATGATTTTAAATCGACCATCATAATAAATAAAAACTTATTCAATCCGGATATGAAGACATCACACTATCACAGGTTATTGTGACATGTATATCTAGACTCAATACACACTACATTCAATCCTAGAATCGACTGAACTTGTACCTCTGATACCACTAAATGTAACACCCCTCACTCGACCTAGTTGTCGAACCCAAGTTACGGGATGCTACAACAAACATCGGAATATTCACATACAATTTATGAAATTGAATTCAATTAAAATTAGCAAATTTTTTAATTACGTGCATAATAGAAGTTATGAACCACATGGAGACAAATTTGAGCATACAAACATAGTTTAGTAGATTCAAGCATGATTATGGACCTGTTTGAAAATTTTAGAACTTTAGAACTACGTATCGATACCAAAGAAATAACTATCTATATATTTATGATATGTATCGATACTCATATAAATATAAATACCATTTTGACATTCTATTTGTTTTAAAACTGTTCATATGCTTAAGTATCGATACCAAATGCCAAAATATTGATACTTAAGCTCAAAAATAATAAAATCTTTTTTTTTAAAACTATTTCATGCAAAAATCACCTAAAATACAAATGGTATCATTAAATCTAATTACAAACCTGAAAAACCCCAACCAAGATCATATCAATTCATATCATAGCATCTTAATTACTAGATTCAAAACATACTAATATGCATTCAATGACATCTTAAACAATCAACGAAACATGTGCCACATTTACCACTCCAACAATCTCAAATTGGCTCAAATTCAACCTTATATTTTATGCACTAAACCTACCAAAATATTTCAAGCATGCATAGGCATATTAATCACCTTTACACACCTATTTCATGACACGTCACCTAGTCATCATTTCAGCAAACAAATATTCAAACCAAACTACTCAACAAGTTACCCTTATCATGATCCTTGCCATCACTCACATATATACATATGATTCTCTACAGGCCAACAAAAGCCCAATGAGATATTACATAATCATATGACATCATAGGTACATGTTCATTTCAAACTTATATACATATCATATAACCACTTAAGCTCAACCATTTCATATGTTCTTTTAATGACAACACCGTTTGATGTTTTAAGATCATTAAAATTCAAATCAACCACACTTACTAAACAACCTTATATACATTTGTAAATTCTATAAAAATCCTAAAATATCATATATCACCCTTTCAAATACTCCAATTCAACCCTACCACAATCTAACATAAAAACAGATCAAAATAACTTAAATAAACTCAACCTCATCAGCTAATTTTTTATCCATATCATGATATCATATTATCTATGTAATTGCATAATCAAAATGTTATTTCATGAGCCATTTGCACAATTCAAACCATCTACTAAATGTATTTGATTTCAACTATGTATATTCTTTGCCATTAATAATGCTAACATGGATTTCAAACCATATCACTATACAAATAAACCAAAACAAACTCTTAAGTACATGCCACACATAACTGACCCATAATACGATTAAAAGACTATCAAATCAATACTGGAATAGTGTGAGCTTCTCGATGATCTGCCTGACACGTTCCACAAGTTGACACTACAGGGGAAAAAGGAAACAAAGGAGTAAGCATTACAAATGCTTACTAAGCTTACAAGTATTTAAAAGCAAATAACTTACCTCAAGTTATAGTTATACCCTCCATGTTACTTAGCTTGTAATGTTTGCCTATCATGGCAATTCAAATATTAAAAAGGTGAGTTCAACAATTATCATACTATATAGTAACTCAATCATATAACATTTCAATTCACTTAATTCAACATTTCATCATCATTCAAAAATAAAAAATCATTTAATCAATTCACTATCTTAATCATATCATACAATCTATTTACCCACAATACATCTCATTTTAAATAAATGCCAAATATTATTTTCATTTCATAATTTGAATTCTTAACTAAATCATATTAAACCATATGAACTTCATTTTCATTTCATATCAATTCATCTCTGTACCAAATATATATGTATCAATTATTAATTTATTGTCAATTACTACTTCATTTCATAATACGAATTTCGATTCACATTCATTGATTTGTCACGGTTTCCATATTGGCCCCTTGGGCTTATATAACCGATTCTCAATATGTATATGCACCATCCGATCATTGTGTTAAATCAATCAGAAGATCATTTATTCCAATTACATTATACATGTTCTTATTAACCTGAATCGGACTCGGACTGATACACGGATCCAACCAACACACCAATTTTGCATATGGTGCATGATGGATAAATCCGTAATAATGAATTGCACATAGCGCTGGCTGATATAACTGACAAATGAGGTGTCCATCACTCTCCAATATGTAGTCGTATAACCTTAAACTCTTCCTATCCTATGGCATGCCAACTATATTCGACTCTATCTGAACAATTAATAGGTTAACAGTTTCTTAGTTTCATTACATAATTCCTTAACCAAACAATCAATTCTCAAATATAGTAACACATCACATAACCATACTGATTCAATTTCATATTTATAACATTATATCATATTTTCACATATATTCAATTTAGTCCTTATCATTATCAATTGGTCTAAATCAAATCAAATCAACTCATTTTGATCAAATCATCACTTCATCACGCATAACATATCCTATTCCCATTCAATTTAAGGTCAATTCCATAGCTATTTCAATTTTCAATTCATCGTATTCAATTTAATCATCTTGCTCACCTTTTTGTATCGAATTGTAAATAATTAAAATTTTAATTAAATATAATTACAATTTTAATTTTAATTGGATAACAATTTAGCAAAAACATGTTGTATGAACTTACCTAGTCAAGACAACAAACAAACAATTATCTAAGGACTAATCAACAAATTTTTTCATTCCTCTGATTTTCTTCAATTTGGTCCAATTTTTGATCTATTCAATAATTCAATTCAATTTATCAATTCCAAACAGCTTATATCATCCTATTATAAGTAAATATCAATTTAATTTTACTATACAAATGCCTCCTAAACTTTTTCATTTGATTCAATTTAGTACCTAAAACCAAAACTATTATAACTTTCAAATTTGAACTTTGTTTTTCATTCCAATTTCAATTATGTCCTTCTAAAGCCCTCTAAATCCTAAATTTATAGAAATCTCATGGAAATTTCACCAGCTTTTCATTTTAATCCCTATATGCAAATTTAATAAAATTTACTTAACAAATTAATCTTATTTCATTTCTAAGCTTCAAAATCTACCATAAACATTCAAAAAACTTAATTTACATCAATGAAAACTTTGAAAATCTTTAATAGTTTTAAAAATAGAGATACGAGTTAGTTGAACCTAGTTGCAATGATCTCAAAAACATAAAAATTATGAAAAATGGGTTGATTTAAGCTTACCATGCAAGGAGGTAAAGCTTAGACAAACCTTGCAAAGCTTCAAAAATGGCTTTCTATTTTTATTTTGATGGTTTCGATGATGAAGAAACAAAAAAATGAAAGATGACACTTTTAGTTAATGTTTTATAATTATTATACTAATTTAATTTTTAATTTTAATATTTTTAAATGGAAAATCCAACACCTAAACGTCCATTATCATTTTGTATGGTTTAATTGTCATTTCCAACCTTGGATAATTACTATATAGGCCTTTTAACAAATAGAAATTTATATTGATTAGCTTTTACAGTTTTTACGATTTAGTTATTTTTCCTTAATTAATCATCCAATTACTAAAATTTTTGAACCAAACTTCAATTTACCTATATAACAGCTCCGTAAATATTTAATAAATGTATTAATGAGCTCAATTTATAGAAACAAAGTCGCAAAAACTCATTTTCTGAAACCACTTAACTTTCGGTACGCACCACTCATACATTGACTAATTAACTAATTAATAAAATCTATTAAATCAAGATTCAATATTATACTATATTTAACTCATAAATATTAATTAAATATATCTATGGACTCCCTCGTCAGAATTGTGGTCCCGAAATCACTGTTTCTGACACTACTGAAAAATAAGTTGTTACACGTCCAAACACAACACATCGACTCATTTATAGAAGAGACAAATTACCGTACACCACCCACATATCATGGAAGCATCATAACTCAATGGAAGTAAGAAGGAATCACCAACAAACTTCAAAATAGAATATACTCTACAGGTCATTTTCCTCGATTGCTCGAACCTTCACTAGCTTCTTGAGTTAAATAAGAAATAGTTATAACCATAAGACCGTTTAACTAAGTTAATCATGCATGCAATAATGATAAAATATAAACCCTTCGATGACAGCCTAAGGGTTTTTCAGAAATTACCAGTAAGTTGGTACTTAACAAGTATATTTTGACTAGCTACTGGAACCTCCTTCGTCTTTTCTAAGGAAGATACCTTAAAAATTTCCAGAGGCTCAAAAAAGAAGACAGAGGAAAACAAAGGTGAAACATCCTGGCTATTGACATCCTTATATAGCATAGACAACAAGGAAAATAACTCAGTGGAAGGGTTAGAAATCCCATTGTAGCCCTTGAAACTTGAGAATAAACTTGTCTAAAATTTTGAAATCTAATAATCTACCAAACATAACTACTACCACTAATCAGCTTAGTGAGTAGCAAAACGTTGCTTGCATACTAAAACAAGTCAATTAAACAAATCATCCAGCTACCTAAACACGTCAAGCTGTCATCTATAGTACTCTAGTTGAATCCTAACTAGGTCTACTCTAAACTTCAACGATACTCATTGAGCCATCGTTTTCTCGCTAAAATATGGAAAAAAAAATCTATCGATTCGTGAACTAGCAAATTCACCCTAAAGTATATGGGGTTGGTGGGTTGTCTCCCAAAAGAGTCTGCCAAATGGCAAATTTCAGCGAGACATTCCATAAAATGAGCGTATTGTCGAATCATGTAATATGCCACCCAAACACTTAGCGGAGAATTTACCAATCTCATCCTTTTTCTACCCTAGCTTATTCAACTAAACATCAAACAACATATTGATACCGTTTACATCAAGCGGGCTGTTACACTTTACCTTGTAATAACCCTTTTTTCAATAGTGTCGGAAACATTGGTTTTAGGACCACAATTTTGACAAGAGAGTCTGTAGATATATTTAATTAATATTTATGAGTTAAATATAGTATAATAGTGAATCATGATTAAATTGATTTTATTAATTAGTCAATTAGTCAAGGTACAAGTGGTGTGTACTGAAAGTTAAGTGGTTTTGGAAAATAAGGTATCAGGACCTTGTTTCTGTAAATTGAACTTGTGAATATTTTATTAAATATTTACGAAGCTTTTATCTAGGTGAATTGAAGTTAGGTCCAAAAATTTTAGTGACTGGATGGTTAATTAAGGAAAAGGACTAAATCATAAAAATAGTAAAAGTTAATCGGTATTGGTTTTTATTTGTTAAAAGGTTAAATTAATTAATGTTAAGGGTTTTATGTTGCAAATTACCCTTTTATTTGTTATGGCCAATTGTTAAATTTTTTTTTTGAATTTTATAATTAAAATTTTAAATTTAATTTTAATGTTAAGTTAATAAAATAATGGCTAAAACATAAAAAAATGAAAGTCATCACATTCATAAGGTCTTTTGATCTTCTACAATTCGTTGTCGTAGATTAAACTATTTTTCATACTTAATGAGCACGTAGGATAGCAATTTAGTTATGCTTTATTTTTTTTTCATTTTTTAGTCTTTAAATAATAAAATAAGCAATTTTGACTATTTGTATGACCTTGTGGGCTAAGAGAGGCCTTAAGGTAAACTAACCTAATCGATGAGTGTGTAGGACACTATTCGGAGGCACTGAGACAATATACTGGCAATGATGTTGTAACATGATGCTAGAATGACGCAACATGGTGAATAAATGTAACACCCCAAAATAAGGCCTAAAAGTTTTAACGGTATTTTAGAGATTTTAGCCTTAGAGTGTCTGAAATTTTGTGGCATGGTACACCGTAGACGTCTTCGACTATGGTTTTTAAATAATCCAATCAATTTTTTAAAAAGATATTAAAAAGATTTTTAATTTTGGAATAAGGATTTATTTATAAAAAGTTCAAAATTCTGTATGATTATGAAACAATTTTACCATATTTTAAAAACCAACCTAAAACCCCCCACCTACAGCTTATTTTTCACGATAGCTTTTCCTCAACGCATTGGTTTGCCATCCCTTATTCTCCCAATCAAATTTTGATTTCTAAATTATAATATTTTTATTTCCATCAACATTCAAGCCTTAAACCTCCATAGAATTCCAATAAAACACCCTAAAATCTCATTAACTTCATCATCTTCCACACTTGTAGGTTTTTCAAATTTTCGACAAAAGCTTCGTTTTCCTTCCATCAAAGGTAACCTTTCTTTTACCCAGTAGTTTTTAATGTTATCTACTCTATAAAACTATATTTTACCTATTGAATCGCATATTTTGATTAAAAATAAAAAAATAGGTTGTTAATGGTGGATTTCAGATTTTTGAGTAAGAATGTATTTTCAAAGTGTTTTTCAATTAGTTTTGATGTAATTAGAAGGTTTCTAAACTTACTTTGAATTTTCGTTAAAGATTTCTTGAGTTTTAATGAATTTTCTTGAAATTTTCATAAATATGTCAAAAATATTGATACCATGAATTGAGTAGTTTTGCATAGTTTAAAGGTTTGGAATTAGTCGTAGGTGAATAAATAGATGAATGAAATCATTTTTAGGCAAAGTAATTGAGTATGGACCGAGATATTTAGATATCAAGTTTTATAATTCGAAGGTTTCAGTTACAAGAGAACTTAGCTTAGGCTTATGTTTTTGACTGTTTGAGGTAAGTTATTGGCTGATTGTTGGTTGCGTATTTGTGTGGTTTTTCTTGTTGAAGCGTCAGAGTCGATAGGACCTTCAATGAGTAGCGACAAAAGCAAGGAAAAGCTTGTTTGAGCTTTCGGCTATTTGGCGAAAGTATATTTGGTAAGTGTTTTGGAATCACTACTCATAGACGATTCATTATGTTATTTAGGAATTTAAAGGTAGCCTAAACACTTACTCTAAATTCTGAGAGTAAGTTTTCTCTCACCTATGTTTAGTATGTAATAAATGTGCTTATGTGGTTGTGATAATGAGAACTAAAATGTTATGCTATGACATGTGTTATATGTTTGTGATGACTGTTGTGAAAGTGAATATGCGGGCATGTTATTCATGCCATGTGACAGTGAATATATTGAGCTAGTGATGTGAATATGCAGTGAATATGTGCTAGAAATTGGTAAGTAAACATGCGATAATATTGTGGATATTTTGGCATTGCGACCTTTATGAGACCGTTGGATATAGTTGGCATGCCATAGGATTGTGAGTACTCACCTTTATGTTGTAGTTTTGGGCATTGAGGGTGAGGGACAGGTTGGAAAGATAAGGGAATGTGAGCTAAGCTCCACTTAACTGGACATGTTTGGTGTGTTGGAGAGTGTTAGCTTTATACTTCACTTTTTGGGATATGTTCGACTCTATGAGTCATTTGGTGTGTTAGGGATACATGTATCCGATGTGTGGTGATGGAGCCCACTTTTACATTTCATAGCTCAAGTGCCAAATTATCTTTAATTATGACTAATGTGTAATGTGATATATGCTTAAATGTTCATGTAACTATTATGTAAACGTGCTATATGACTGTTTCGTTAATGCATAATGACTTGTTTGCATTGTGGTTGTGCTAAGCATTCGTTGAGCTTGTTGCGCTCACTCTCTCTTTGTTAAACCATTGCAAATGAGTTGCATTTCCAGTGTGAGCAGTGTGGTTTCGATGGGTGATCCAAACAAGTCTATTTTTTCTTTTTCGTAGGTGTCTATTATTTATTTGATTATGATTCAGAAATAAAGCAATGTGGTAGACTATATACTGGTTTTTGCTATGATCTTTAAGTTGTTTACTTGATTATTATACTTTAGAATTATTGGACTTTAAGCATGATTTATTGGTTTCTTGCTCAATCATGGTTATGATGTTTTGGACGATCATTTTAGAAATTTTGATGCTCGTTTGATTATGTGAATGATGCATATTGATTAGACTTAAGTTAGCACAAACTATATACTTGAAATTGCTGAATTCTTAATGTCAGTAGCAAGGGTATCGATATTCAAGTTTTAATATCAATACCTCTATGGTTTTTGAATGTGTAGGAAGTCAGTAATGTAATTTCGTATCGATACCTTGTCACGAGTATCGATACTTGTGGTAAATAATCGATACTTTTGAGATTTTGGTTTTTCTACGAGAAGTAGTAAGCATTTTTTGTATCGATTTTCCAAGCAATATCGATACCACCTTAGAGAATTATGATACCTCACCTTCAGTATCGATACCTATGTAACAGTTTTGGAATTTTTGCTAAATGATCCCAATACATGTTTAGCTGTTACTAAATGTGCATTTGAAGATGTTTGGCATGTCTTAAATCATGACTAACATATGGATGACTTGGAATTTGAATAAATAGTAAAATATAAGATGGTTGCTTACCAATGTATCGACTCAAGATGTGTATGATGTGAGACGCTGGTGTAACGTCCTGTTACTTGGGCTTGGCGACCAGGCTGGGTATAGGGTGTTATAATAGAGCATCAAAGGAGCAGACTGCTTTCCCTATCGTGACATAGTAGGAAGATGTTGCGACACAATCCTAAAAACATGCCTAAGCTCGTATACTAGCAGTCGTGTCGCGACACAGGCTAGAGGATATCATGACATCAACGTGACGATGTCAATTAATTAAACAAGGATGTTTTCATCTGTATAACAAACCTTAACAAAGATTAGTCAGTCGAATTAGGTTAATGATTGACAACCAACCTTAGGCTTATAAATAGAATTGCTTCACTTAGTTTGGAAATAATTTTTACCTAGTTTTAATTTATAGCTTTTACTTAGTTTAATTTTTCGTCATCTAATTAGTTTTACTTTATTTTTAATTTAGGTTTATTTTTAGTTGTAATTGTATTTTAGTTTTTATTTTTTTTCTTCGAGGAATTTAGATTGTGGATCCATCAAACTATTCGACAGATTACTTTTCGCGTTGTTATCAATACATCATGATATTTCCTATCTCTTTAATTTATTTACTTTTTATTTTTATTTTTTAATTAATTTCATGATGTGTGTTAGAGATTAACTAGTCTGGTATGAGAGATTAACAAATGGATGTGGGATTAATTAACCTCTATGTAGGTTTCATAGCAAATCAACTTGTTGGGATAGGAAGAACTTAAAACCGCTTGGCTTGACAACCCTATGAAGTCATATAGGTAAGACTAAACTTAAAATTGGTATTTCCTATCCGTGAATACCTTACCCTATTCTGGTCTGGACTGTGAGGTCGAGAGATAAGTAGTTCTTGCCGATTGTCAAACATTGAAGCAAGTTACTCTTCTATCGTTTAGATCTGATAAAATATATAATTTGTTTTCCCAATTGTTTTTATGTTCTTTTATTAGTTTAATAAAATAGCGTTTCTTGTCATCTTAAGATTAATAGTAATATAATTCAATTAAAATACTAATTAGACCCATTAGAATAGAAGTTAGGATTAGTTTAGTCTCGCCTCCCTTGGGAACAATCCTTGGAGTACTTCCATGCTTCATTGTATAACTATATTACAACCTGACCCATACACTTGCAGAAACCGCATAACAATTTTATGTTTTTGAGATCATTGCATTATTTAATAGTTTGATGAAAATTGAAGTTTTTGATATTGAAGGTTTGGCCAACTAACTCGTATCTCTATTTTAAAAAATGTAAAAGATTTCTAATGTTGCCATTGATGAAAATTGAAGTTTTTGATATTTAATAGTTTGATTGTAAGCTTAGATCTGTTTAAAGATTAAATTGTTAAGTAAATTTTGTTAGTTTTGTGTATAAGGACCAAACTGTAATAATGTAAAATTTCTCATGAATTTTTGAAAATTATGCTTTTAGAGGGCTTTAAAGTGATGAAATTGTAATGGGGTTGAAAATCAAAGCTTGATTTTGAAAGATATAATAGTTCCGGCTTTAAAGACTAAATTGAATAAAATGCAAAACTTTAGGAAAATTATGAAAAATGAATAAAAGATATTATATTCATGAATTTAGATGGTTTAAAGTGTTAAAAGCTAATAATATAGAATGAATTATTATATAGATCAATGATTGAATCGTACAGACGAAAAATCGAGAAGAGGGGGAAATTGCAAAATAGTCCGTAAAAATCAACTTTTTATCCAAATACATTAGGTAAGTTCATAGTGTATGGAAACATATATTAATTTATTGATTGTTGGTGAATTATGTGTTAATTTTTATTTATATTACTTGAAACTTAAAATGAAATAAACTTCTACCCAAGTGGGAAAGGACTTATTTGAAAACTGTGAAACATGATTCATATAGATTCATATATATAACAATATGTGTACTGAGAAAATAAGTGCCCATTATTTATAAATATTAAGAATCATGTTTAAAAACCCATTTGAACATAGTAAACAATTAGGATATGTTTGGCATACCAATAGGTTTATATTGCCTGCTATACAAGTTTCATATGAGATGAGATGATGATAGATAATATGTTTATATGTTCACTGAATGTACCAGTATCCAAATTTTTTTTACAGATTACCGAGCTATATTTACAGTGATTCAAGAATGTTTATGAAGGAGGATGTGTAGCCTTCAGGCTTGACACATAGTGCCTAGGCATGTTTCTGAAGGGATGTTAGCCTTCAAGCTTGGTACTCAGTGCCTAGGCATGTTCTTGGTTGGTTTAGCTTGTTTGAACATTCTGGCGTGTTTTGGGTGGATAACTGAGTATCGAAACTATTTTGATTCATTTCATCGAGCTAACTGTTAAAAAAAGTATATTTATTAACTACATGAATTGCTTGGAAATGATATGTTGGTACGACTATTGAAATGTTAATTGATGAAACTGAATGAATGATGAGTGTGTGTTTAAAATTTGCTTGGCAACGATATCAAAATGTCTGGAAAGTTTATAGTTTATATGTATGAAATGTTCAATTTATAAATGTTATGTATGGTGACAGGGTTATATGTTTAAAAGAAATGGTAATTGGTTGTGAATATGAATTGATACAATCAATTGGTTAATATGATTCATATGTTGGATCTTTCCTATTGAATGATATGGAAATATGTTGTATTGATTGATTGAGAGATTATACGATTGATACATGAAATGCTCACATTGTTTTTGTAAATTTCTTGACAAGAAATCGTATTAAATTAGTTATATTTGTTTACTTAATTTTAACTGAGGTAAGAGTTTTGTCTAAGTACCTAA
This sequence comes from Gossypium hirsutum, assembly GCF_007990345.1. NCBI lineage: Eukaryota > Viridiplantae > Streptophyta > Magnoliopsida > Malvales > Malvaceae > Gossypium > Gossypium hirsutum. Next base: position 42,625,503 of record NC_053449.1, read on the forward strand.
GAACTTACTAAGCATGTCAATGCTTACCCCGTTTTATTTTTTCCTGTCTTTTGTAATTGTATCTTTGTGAGACTTGGCTATCGGATCTCTTCTAGAGCTCACACTATCCAACATCTCTTTTGGTAATCTTTGTTTCATCTTGGTTCGATTATAAGTAGCATGTAATAGGTGTAATATATATATGTGCTTGGTGTTCAAATTTATGAACTTGCCCATTTTGGTATGTGTATTTGGCTATTGTATTAAAATAAGTTTATGAGATTGTTTTGGTATGTTGAACTATAATTATGCTCGTATGATATGAAGATGTGTATGATTAGCTCAAATGTGTGTTATGTGATTTAGAAGGTGAAAGTTGGATAAATGCATGAATTATGAGTGAATGGATTGAGATAGTTTAGTTGATTGCGGTGCCAATTGTAGCATATTGGTTAGACATTTAGGAATACTTTAAAGTTATATTTTGGGCATGAGATGTGCATATTTGAGCAGGTGTTGATGTTAGTAAATGAATGCACTATAGGTTTTTGTGTAAGGTTGAGCCAAATTGTGCATTAGGTGCCTTTCCCAGTACAAACGGTTTACCACACGACCGTGTTTCATACACGGTTGGTTGACATAGCCGTATGCCATTGGGTTTTTAGATGCAGGATCATTGACACAGTCTCAGTCCCTCACAAGACCCAACCACACAACCATGTGAATGTTTGCAAAATTTTACGATTAGATCCATAGAACCACAGTTTGTTACACGACCACGTGACTCTGCATTACATGGCATCAATCTTGCACACAGTTTGAAGTCACAACTGTGTGGTTCAGAACCACACAGCCTCATCTTGTCCCACAGCCGTGTTACCCTTGTTTTATGTTTTTACCTAACTTTTATGCAAAGTTTCAAATTAGAATCTTCTTAGTTCTGAATTGTTTTTAAAGCTTTTGTAAGCTAGATTTCAGCCTGGCCTTGCACGTTTAACATGTTTTAATTGAATGGTTGATAATTAATGATTGTTTTAAAGAAGTTTTGAATTGAAATGTCATGTTCCTGTTCTGTTATTTGTTGTATCATCCCGTAACCGTAACTCGGTGACGATGATGGAAGAGGGGTGTTACACTCCTCTTCCTTTTCCTTCAAGATACCATCCACGAATTCAGCTACACTTTTGCATTGCAAAACCTACAGTTTAACAGAAGTAATATCACCCAAATATCTCATCATCATCAATTTAATAAAACCAAGAATTAAAATAATGATTGTTGCAATAATGCATAAAAAAGAGAGACACCTAATTCTATCAAAATAAACATCTTTGTACCATCAGAGCCATTATTGCTAAAGTACATCTAAAACATTTTTCATACATATTGCTTCCACTTCCTATGTAGGCCACATTTTTCTAGCCTAATCAAAATTGATTTCCTCTTGAATTAGAGATTCATATACATATAAAAACAATGTTTTTCTTTAAACAAAAAAGTAGGTATCTCAGTAACAACCTTTCCTTTCTCCATTGAAAGTGTAGGAGTAGGCTCCACAACTAGCCTTTTCCCACTTTTTGGCACTTCTTTGGCACACCATCTCTATTAGCATGCTCTCTTGTTCTGTGGCAATAATCAAACAGGATAATTACAAACATCTACTACCAATACAATTAAACCAATATCTATATCTAAAGCAAGTAGATCCTTGAGTGGAAATTTGATGCCGTGACTTATGCCAAACACACTTAAAGCACAAATAATGAGAAATCATTTTATCTTTCAATATCTCTCTCACTTCGAAAATTTGATATTTGAATTGATGTCCTTTCAATGATTCCTTATAAATTGCATGAACTTATCCTAAAGAGTTTATTTTAATTGGAATTTTGGTATTCATCATGTATGAAGATCCTCGCTAAACATCCATAGTTGAATGGCTAAAGCACCCAACTCATGATTGGTGAATTTGTATCATAACATATGAATATTAAGAACTAGCATTCTTATTAAGACTCAAACACATAAAGAGGAAAATAGATTTATGGATAGAATTATATTTGTAGAAGCCATAAACAAAAAAAAATCAGTTATTAGTGAAAAATCAATATATGTAACACCTCAAACCCGGCCTAGATGTTATGACCGAATTTTGAGAAATTACATTATTTTGTTTAAAAACTGTTGATTTAATCAAACTTAAAGTGCATTTTGAAAGCATAAAATATGGAAAAACTCTCACAAATTTTTAGAAAAACTTAAGTCTAGAAAAACTTATTTCAAACCCATAATTTGAATTATAAATCGTGTGTCTGAAAGTATTAATTTTGGCAAATCATTTCCAGCTTTGAGGCGGACATTCGTTAAAAATTATCTATTTATTTACAGAAAAACACTTAAGAGTTTACTTATAAAAATAGTGGATACTTTCAGAAATTTCACACTAACTTTAGTAATCAAGTGATTTGAAAATATTATTTTTTGGCCAAACTCGTACATTGTTATTTAGAATAACTCATGCGCAGAACTTACTCAGTTTACGGAAAATCATTTAGTTTGATACTTAAATTTTCAATAGATAATTTCAGAGTTTTTCTAAGTTTTGAAAACCGAATTCCAATTTTACGTTTATGAACTGTTGGAAAAACAAGTTTGGAAAATTGTTGGAAAATAAATTTAGGGAAAACCAGAGTTTTAAAAAAATTCAAAACAAGATCTTGGTTGTGATATTTAAAGTAATAAATACTTATTCAAAATTGTACATTTCCAATTCCTCTAGGATGAGCTTTTGACCATGTAGTCTTCTCCGCTATCCTCAAGCTCACGTCTGCGGAGTGTGGGCTCGTTTTGAATCAGAAAATTTTTCACAAAAATTACGAGTGGGGTAATTTTTCAATTTCTCTAAAATTTTGGGTCAAGTTGTAAATTAGAAAAATATCTCTAGAAATTTTCTAGAACAATCTGTTTAGAGAATTTTCTCTCTATAGCATTCTCTTGAATTCAAGTGTGTGTAAATAATAACCCATGACTCTTTTTATATAAGGAGAGTTTAGAGAGTTCAACTATGATTAAACTTAATCACTTTAATATTAAATTTAATCTAATATTTATCTTGATAAATATTAGAATGCTTATCTACAATATAAATATTAAATTTAATTTAATATTAAGATAATCACTTTAATATTAAATTAATAAAATATTATTAAAATAAGTATTAAATTAAATTTAATATTAAACTATTAAAATAATATTATTTTTTTGAATAATTAATCTGAAATCAAATTTTCTGGTAGAGTCCCAGTAGGAGTGTAACTCTTCCACTACTCAACCACCGACGATCAATCGTCGCTGGCCACCAGGACGTCGCCGTCGCAGCCAGCGGCACAACCGTGTCCGATGATGCAAGTGCGACACCCTTACGACACCACGAGCCGGTTCGATTGCTGCCGATTCAGTCCAGGTCAATAACAACCTGACCGGTCCGATCTAGCCACCAGTTGGACTGTCGGCCAGGTTTCACATACCGGGCTCAATTCAACCAATTTTTGAGTCTTGGTCTCGATTTTGGGCTCCCAAGCCCAATTTATGATATTATATATAATTTTCAAGTTCACTTAACCATTGGGCCAATTGTTTGACTTGAAATTAGCTTCCAAAAATATCATTTTAATTTTAATTGATTTGATTAATTTAGTTTTATTTTATCAAAATTAATTTTTTCAAAAATCAATTAGATTTTCAAAAATAATTTTTTAAGAAAATTCTTTAATCAAATTCACTAGTTGAGTAATTTTCACGACCACCTAATTTAATTCCACATCAAATAAATCGACTCAATTAAATTATTCCCAAAGTCGTAGAGTTTTCTTCTAATTCAAATGCAATTCGATCGGGTTTTTGTTGAGCTAGCGGAAGACCAATTGGACATATACAATTAGGCTCTAGTGATTGCAATTATATCCAGAAGCATCGTTCTGATAATTCGCCATTACTTAATCATTGAGTCAGTCCACAAGAAGTACCCTAATTGAAAACTCGTTATTGTATACTATTTACGAAAGCAATTCATCTAACTACTTTGTCCAATAATCTCGTAATATGTATGTTACCCTCATATGATATCCTTGATTCCTTTGAGTTAAATCCATTCACTCAATACAATTATATTTTATCTCATTGTCACCATTGTGTCTTCTTAATAATTAATATGATCACTGTCAACAAATGACTTTGATAAATTGTTTGTTTGAGAACAAGTAACTCGCGGCCACGTTCCATATTTATCAATCCACACAATGCTAATGGGCCCACACAAAGCAGATAATGGTTTACTCAATAATCTCTAAAGTTCATTAGTCTAACTAAAGTAGCTAAAACATAAATATCTAGAGTATAAGAAATTTACTTGGATCGGCATCGGAGACTTAGATTTACATTTTTAAATTTTTAGTAAATTTTTGTGCAAATTCACCCACATCATATTTTCCAAAAATTTTCACAAAAATCAGAAATCTCAAAACACATTACGCATAAATCATAGCCTAGTTTTTCAACCTAGCTCTGATACCACTAAATGTAACACCCCAAACTCAGCCTAAACGTTATGACTAGATTTTGAGAAATTACATTATTTTATTTAAAAAATTTGATTTAATCAAACTTAAAGTGCGTTTCAAAAGTATAAAATTTGGAAAAATTCTCACAAATGTTTAGAAAAACTTAAGTCTAGAAACACTTATTTCAAACCCAAAATTTAAATTCTAAATCGTGTGTTTGAAAGTATTAATTTTGGCAAATTATTTCTAGCTTTAAGGCAGGAATACATTAAAAATTATCTATTTATTTACAAAAACACAATTAAGAGTTTACTTATAAAAACAGCGGATACTTTTAGAAATTTCACTCTAACTTTCGTAATCATGTGATTTGAAAATATTAATTTTTGGCAAAACTCTTACATTCTTATTTAGAACAACTTATGCGCAAAACTAACCTAGTTTACAGAATAGCATTTAGTTTGATACTTAATTTTGTAGCGAATATTTTTAGAGTTTTTTTAAGTTTTGAAAATTGAATTCCAATTTGTCAAATTCGTATGATTTTGCAGTTTTACGTTTAAGAACATCCAAAAACCAATGAACAGATCAAAAACTCAAAAACAAAACCAAATCTGAAAACTTAGCCCCAAAACCAGAAGTCTAGAAATATTAATTAAAATAATTCGAACCATCTTATTTGGAAAACCAATCCAAGCTCCTGCACACCGTCTAATCCTAAACTTATTGGTTACCTAAGAGGATAACAAACAAAGAGTTAGTTTTACGAGCTTAGTGTGTAACACATCCCAAGCAACAAATTAGATATACATAAATAAACAGATACGTTTCTAGATACAAATTCAAACATATTCTCATATACAAATTCAGATGTATTTTCATAATCAGATACAGATGCGTATACAGATTTAGATATATATACAGACATAGATCCAACCCCTATCCGCTACACACCAACTCCGTCTAAAAAATCACACCAATTAGGAGTACAAGAGTCCATCCATCCAATCACATCGGGCCGTAGTGGTATGCCACTCATAAAGGTGCAGCTGAGCTGCCAGACAGAAATTGCGGTTTAACCACCAAAATTGTAGTAATACTGCTAGAATACACTTCCTCCATCACATATAAGACCCATCCCGATGCACATGCATAGATTAACTAACGCATATATCCCATAAATAGGTGTCCTGAATACTTATCATACGTAATCATGCTTTTGGAATTATTAAAACGCAAAACGTACATGTAGTTTTCACATATCTTATCTATATCATACACAGACACATATCAATAGATGTAACATTTCAAGTCTTATTTAAGCCAAACGGACCCCACGAGAGGTCTAATTACGAATGTTGAGTTAAACAGGCCTAGGTGAATATTTTTAGAAAATAGGATTACACGATCGTATAACCTACATGGTCTGCTACACAACCTGGCACATGGTCATGTGACGTTGATAGAATGTTTTTTGGCTTTACGTCGTTCACTATTTTTTAGGTTTTTCGTAACACACTTGGGTATTTTTTTATGCGAAAGCAACAATGAGATTTCTGGTACCTAAATCAACACATTACACATGGTAGCCAACGAAAAATATCAATCCCTGAATCCCCAATTCATTTCCAAACACCAACAAACAACCTTAAAACCATAAAAATTCAACCCCTCACAAGGCACACATCACTTACCCTCAACAAAACAGCCACCACACGCACTTAATTTGCTAGAAAACGCCAAATGTCACACATTCCTCTCCTAACAAAAATTATAACCATCAACCAATGAAATTCGTATCACTCCCAAAAGTAAACCAAGTATTAAGAAAACTAAAACTCTTACCACAAGTAATAACAATACTTACACCAAATATACTTACATTTAACTCTAACAACACCACGGAATGCTTGTACTAATGATGGGAAGAATTACAACAAGATGGTAAAGTAACTGAAAACTAAGAAAAAAAATAGGAAAAACAAAAGAGAAGAAGAGAAGTGAAGTGAAAGAAATGTGAAAGAAAAAACAAAAGGGAAAGTGGAAAAGTGAACGTCATAATAACAAGGAGATTTTTAGGGAATTTTTCTTACAAAATTATTATTTTGGGGACAAAATAAATATGATATGATTCTATCTCAACCAACTACCTAACCACTTATTAGCCTATCAAAATTCGAATTTAGCCCAAACACTGCCACATAGGCGACACGCAGAGAATTTAGCAAAAATAATGTCATTTTGCTCACGCAGGGATTCGAACATAAGACCAAAGGGTAAGTTAAAACGTTATCACTGAACCGGCAGGCTCATTCTATCATCAGTTATGCGAAATTAATATATAAGCTATAAGTTCAAAGATAAAGGTTGGGACAAAATTAACAAAAACTCAAGGGGAAAAATTTGAACCCAGAACCTTACACACACAAGCAGAACACCTATCCATTTAACCAGATTAATTCACTTGATAAAATTTTCACAATCATAACTAAAAATCAAGAAGTGACCACTTTTGGTTTCACTAACCTAATTTCTTCTAACCCCGATTTTTGGTATGTGACAATATACTTCTAATATCAAATCAGGATCAATTAGGATAGAAATAAAATATTACGCTGAACTTTTTGGTGTCAAAGTAGTACCTATGAATAGTCATTAACTCCTCGAAAGGGGTAGAAGAATGGGACTAATTATGGTTGTACAATGCATTATAGGTGTATAATCATTACACTTCAACTCCCTTTTTAGTTTCATTTATCTTATAAGTGTCATTCCTAAAGGTATTTGTATCCAATGACTATTCATCTTCTCTTAAACAGTTATTAGGATTGCTAATAGAAAAAGACTCAATTGGAATATGCTCGAAACTCCCTATCTCTCAAAGCATTTTGGTTCTCATTTGGTAACATCAAGGGTATAAGATGAGGAAAACCAAACACCTTAAAGGGCATATTCACCCTTTGCAGCACAATTTGCAAGAAAATTTTCAATTTTAGCCTTCTTGCATTTATAACGTAACACAACGACCATAATAAGATGGAAGACTATAAATGTAAAAAATAAAGTATACATTGACATGAAGTATTTTCCTCTAGTGATGCACTTGGTTGTATTAAATCCCTCTAGGAACCACGCCACTGGTCCAACTAAGATAGTGTTCCCTAGTCTTCTTTATATAAATAATCTCACTAAAAAAAAGCCTCTTCTTTGGAAGAACCCCGTAATTTTTTTTCTCCTCACCAATGAAAACAATGTATTCATTTGAATCCATAAAACTAGGGCCCTACTCAAGATTAAAACTCAGCAAGTTTCTCATTTCCTCTTAATAATTGTAAACTCTTCTTTATTCATATTAGCAGTTTTCTCTATCTCTTTAAAGATCTTCTTTAAATAAGAAATGTAAAATCATACATCTTGGTTAATCTTAAAGATAAAAAAATATTGGTAAACACATTGATAGTATGATTGATCCTCTTTTCTTGAAAAAAGATAAAGAAAGAAACCAACAAAGCCCATACACTATGTAATACCCTAAACCCGACCTGATTCACCAAATCCAGATATTGGGTGTTACTACATAAAATAATTAACAGAATTATCGAAACAATTGACATAAACTTCTTACTGAAAACATTTTTGTTATTATTTAATTTACAAACTTAATATCTAAAAACAAAGGAAAGTATTACAAATTAAATCATTACATCAAACTTGTTACAATGTATACAATATAAAAGTTTATTATAGACGAGCGCTTAGGGTGTAACCCTAACTACACTACTTATCCACTGTATGCATAATAACCCACTTCACCTGTACCTTAGTGTACTTTTAACATCATCCATCATGGCGCATTCTCTTCCAATACACCTAAAAAAAAAGACAAGCATTATAAGTTCAAGAGAACTTAGTGAGCTTTATCCTAAAAATACATTGGTGGATACTTTATCTTGTTTGAAGAACATCTATACCCCAACTACCCTTCTGAACCAATTACTTCCATTTCGAGCAGATACTATTACAGTTTCAGTATACACTTACAAGCCAACTTTCATATTCTTAATTTACCAATGTACCATTCAAAAGAATATATCTTCAGAGCCCACTATAGATAGGTCAACTCTTCACACATACATTCATTCCAGAACAACTATTCACAGATGCTTATCGTTGATGGATAAATACACTTTTGACAGATACTAATTCAGATTTGCATACCATCAAATTACCAATCAAATCATACTGCGGTTTGGTATCATACATACTCACACTGATAATTTACTATACAAATCATTCAGATGAACTCCACATCACTTTTCTCGGAACCCTAGATACTATGAAATACGATGACTCAGTTTCTATAAGACTTTAGAAGAAAACATGATACTATTAAAAAACGGCATATACCAGACACTCAGATTTCAACACTAACAGATTATCATGACAGATTATCATGATACTATCCATAAGATTCCAGAAGAAAACATGATACTATTCAAAAACATGATACAACACAGACGAATTCAATTAAATAATTTCTTATGTTTCTCAATTACGAGTACACCCATATTCAACACTAAGAGATTATCATGACGAATACCCTCCTTAGCATTCAGATACACACTTCTATTCAAGAACTTCTTTAAAAACTTATCCAATTACTTTACAAATCTAATTTTATCAAAATAACCTCGGACAAATCATAACCTTATCTTAGCAATACTTATTACAAAGCAATCAAGATTTACCCAGACTTACCATAAGGGCTAATAAGTACATTTTACCAGCCAAATTTATCAGAGTACGTCGCAAGGGTCAAACAGAATATGCCACAAGGGCATCCTATAGAATCATATGTTACTATCCTGGCGAACTTTCATAGGAGGTGCAATGGGTTTCTTCCTCATGAAATTATACATAAGTTCATGTATCATAATCTGCCCATTCAATTTACAGATCATCGAAGCTTACACCATGAACATTCATACAGACATATCTTGTCATGGGTCTTAACTACATGATCTTATACACATTCATGTACTGTGATCTACCAGTCCACTCTTCATTTTACTAGAGGTTACACCATGAGTATTTCCAAATCCTATCAAGATGCCATGAGTCTCAACCTCATGGTCTTTCACTTGTTTTCATATCGTGATTTGTCAATCTAGTTAGTAATATAACTGCCCTATCAGAGGCTTCACAAAGGGACATTTCTTATCATTTACTTATCAAGATTTATTTTCATTCCAGACTGACTCATAATTTTCATATCTCAAACTTTACTTGCATACTTATCAATCAACATTCCTCTCAACAGAACTTATTACATATCGTCATAGCACTTATTTCATCTTTACTATACTCGTACACTTGCCAATTATTATAGATATCATCATCTTCTATTTTTTTTTTCTTCTACTTGAAAAGTTTACTTAAGAGAGAGAGTCACGGTAGAGACTCACCTAATACTCACCTACTGTAGTTCTAAGCTCCAATCTTAGATATCCTTCTCGAACTAGTAGCAACAACTACTTATAAAACAAATGACCACCATTAAAACTCATTTTCATACAATTTACTATCATCTCAAACTCTGACAACCCTTATGCAAAGCCTTATACCTGCAACTTACTGTTCATATACCATATACAGACTCATTTTTACAAAAACATCTAACATTCAAAGCTGTAATACTTACCCATAGATGGAATGATCATTGATTAAACCAAAAATCCTTAACTTCCTGCTTAATGAGTAAAAGATACCATTGGGTTTAAGAAAAAAGAATCAAAAGTACTCTCAAGGAAGAAAAAGAACTTCTTTCAAAACCCTTCTCACCCATATAAATATGACTCATCCTACCTAATAGAACTTAACAAGTGTCACACATTTCAGAATCTGCCTTCTTAATGGTCTACAGTTTCTGAAAGAAATATAAATGATAATCCCACATTATAAATATCAGACTAGTCTATCCAATTGGTTCCTAACCAGATTACGTTACAACCTAACTAGCACAGTACTTCAAACAAGCAACACATACTATACCTTTGGAGATAATTCATATCATACTTACCCATCTTTCACTTAACACTATATTTTCCTTTAATTAGAAAAATATCCTAAAATACAATCTTCACTTACTTACACAAAAGTTACAATACGCTCACACCTATGCACCAAAAGAAACATATGGGTGGATTACACTTCGCCAAACAGATTATTTTATCGATATACGCCAAAATCTTAGGTCCGCCAAACTTGGAGTGTGACATACTAAGCAATAAAAAGTTTGGATTCAACCTATTCAAAAAAATAGATGTAGTTGTAGATGAAAACCACAAGCAAGCAAATGCATATAAAAGAAAAGTTTATTAATACCAACTACAATGTCATGAAAAACTTATTTTTGTGCCCACTTGAACTCACTCCTATCTCGAATTATAAAGACCAACTTCCTTTTAACAAGAGGCAATTTTTTCTTTTGGAAATTTTATTTGAGGGATTTTGTGAACTATGGCAGTAATAGCTTCATGGTTAGAAATTGTGAAACAAAATAACTACAAGTGACAATGGTGAAGGAAAGAAAGAAGATAAATTTTAGAAAGCACTACATAGAGAAAATAGAAAGACTTAGAGTCTTTGGCACTATGCTTTATTTCTAGTATATATAGCAACATAGCTTTAGGGTTAGACACCTTAAAATTAAAAACAAAGTATACAAGAAAAAATGGTGAAAAAAAGGGAAAAAAATTAAAAAAAATAGAAAGGCTTGAAATCTTTGGCATTATGCTTTATTTCCAATATATATATCAACAAAAGACATTCAAAACATAAGCACTAAAAGAGGCATTCCTAAAGGACATGCCTTTAAAGTATCGGTTTGCAACCATCTCTCTTAATTAATGTATTATCTTTTCTCATGCTTATATGGTTGGAACACATGTTCCAAAGAGGATATCTTTCACCCAAAAAAAAACATTATAGCCACTATAGTTATGCCTAAGTGGTGTCCCTGAGTGACATAACCCTATGGGATAATAAATAGACCCACATTTTCAAAGCATTTTCTAACATTATCATCCCAAGTGAATTACTATTCATGATTAGTTAATTTATTTTCCCGCCAAGCCTAAAAACTCAAACGACATTACAAAAATTAGCTTTGATCTCTTCTGCTCCCATGCCATATGGTAGAGCCTACTCCCTTAGAATGGGAGACCATCAAGCCAAACAATTTGACTATCATCTCTTATGCTATCATGCCTTGTGGTAGGGTCTACTCTTTTAAAGGATACCATCAAGCTAAACAAATTGTCTCTCAACTAATTTACTCTCATATCAAGTGCCCTTAAAGGATACCATCAAGCTAAAAAAATTGGCTCTCATCTCTTTTGCTCGTATTCCATATGGTAAAGCCTAGTCCTTCAAAGGATATCATCAATTCAAACAAATATGCTCTCTTTTATTTACATCAAATTGTAAAGCCTAATCCTCAAAGTATACCATAAAGCTAAACAAATTGGCTCTCATTTCTTTTTACCCTATACCACGTGGTAAAGCCTAGTTCCTTAGGGATAACATTAAGTCAATCAACTTGTCTTTCATTTCTTCTACTCCCATACCACGTGGTAGAACCTAGCCTCTCAGGGGATACGATCAAGTCAATCAAATTAAACTTATTATTTTTTACTCCCATGCTACGTGGAATAGCCTTATTTGTTCGAATATCACAAGGAACTGGCTATCACTGACAACTGAAGTTTTCTAATCATGCTTCGGTATATGTTTTAATTAGGCCACTTTATAACCCTTTTCAGACTTAAGTGGGAGACATATTGTTATTCAAACCTAAGATAATAAGCTTAAAGCCTAAGTAATAAGTGGCCAAAAGATCTCAAACTCCTCATACTTTTAGACAACACTTATCACAACTCTACAAGTAAACATCATAACCTAACAAGTATTTAAGGCAAAACAAAAAGTAGGGAATAAATATAGAGTCCTTGAGCATCACCATATTAGGTTAAGGATGCCTCAGCCAATTAGGAAAGGACTATGCACTCTCATGCAAAAGGGACAATTCACAAGTAATTAGAGAACGAAGGATAAGCTCAGGTATAAAGAAAGAGGTATAGTTGTCTTCTAGGGATTCATTCTACTACCTATCACTCTACTATTTTCATTTTGCTACCATCTCCTTCTCTTTCACCGTTTCTGACTTAAGTATTGGAGAGCATCCATAGTTCACCTTATGTTCATAAACCTTAATATATCCAGACTCAACCTATCAACCTCTAAGCCTAGTAACATCCCAAGGAGACCTAAACAATGTAAGGAAACTAGAAATGGTACACCTACTATATGAATGAAAACTAGAAAAATATATTAATAATATATGAAAAAAATTATAAAAGGCCAAATAAATTTAGGTTAATGGCAAGGTGGAGGGTTGAGAACATTGAGATCACAAGTTTGAGTCTCACTCGTGTAAGTTATGTGTGGTTGAGTTAGTTTTTTTAGTTCTTATAGTATTTGTAATGATTTTGATAACAACTATTGATAAAAAAATTGTTGGTGGTGGTTAAAAATTTATGAATATTTTTCTTAAAAAATACTAATGTTTACTTTTAGTTTAAAATAATAAAAAACATAAATATTGTTACATTTAAGTTGGTCTAAGATTAATTTGATTTAAATATTTAATAAAATTAGGTAGGGTTTAGTTCAATTCTAATATTGATTCCGAATATCACCCAACTTGCTCAGATTCTATCTATCCTCTTGTCCTTTTTAATACCTTTTTCTTGAAGAGAGATTCTATATATTTGTTTTAAAGGAATTATGATACATCTTTCCTAGTTTCATCATTGATGAACTTTTTATGAAATTTTAGATGTGAGTTAAAATAATAATGCAATAATTTATAAAATATTAATAAAAATAAAATGTTGCTTTAGCTTACATGGTATAGATAAAGTAAGAATTTTAATGTTTTGGGTTTGAATCCTGTTTTTTGAATTTTATATAAAAATGTAAAGTAATAAAAATATTCTAAAAATAATATTTATTATGTTATTTTTTTAATAATTTTATGCATTAATTAATAATCGGATTAAAGGTAATATTAACTCAATAAAAACTTTAAATAATAGAACTTAAGGCTTTACAAAAACAAACGATTCCTAAATCTCAGTTGTTGTAATCGGAAAAACAAAATATATTCCTAATAATTGTGCATTCATATGTTTTATTACCTCATAAAATATTTTATATTGAGTTAATACTATTTCCTATTTCGCATTATTTTTACATCATAAATTAATTTTTTTGGTGATAAATTTAATTAAGCTAAGGTTGAAAAATGTGAATGAAGTGATGTATGGAAATAAAATGGGGCAAAGTGAGATGAAATGTAAGAAACCCACCTTGCACGTAACTAAAGTTAAATAAACAAATGAGTCAAAAATAAAATTAAATAAATTAACAAAGTTGTTCAAAAGAAAGAAAAATAATAATTTAATTGTTATACTTTTATTTTAATAAATTTAGTTTCACTATTTTTCATATTTCAAAATTCAAGTTCAATTATTAACTGTGGTCAAATTATATTATTAAATCTAAGTTCATTATGTCATTTTTTTCATTATATGGTTACTAAGCGAGTATTTTTTTAGGCATAATGACTTATTTAGCCCTCTAATTTTACCAAAAAAAGTTATTTTTGCCTTCCATCTTTTTTTCTCTTTTAGCCATTAAACTTATATTATTTGCTAAATCATTCCAAAATAGATGAAAAAAATTAATGTATGTTAACTTTTGCTGACATGGCATAGACGCGGATTGTCACGTTAGCAATTAATTGATTTTTAAAAATTCTAAATTATTAAATTATTAAAAAAGTATAAAATTATAAAAATGTTTTTAATATTTTTAATTTTAAAAAATTAATTAATTGCTAATATGGCATACATGTAAACTATTATGTGGATGTAACGCCAGCAAAGGTAACAAACATTAAATTTTTTCATCCATTTGGGGTGATTTGATAGATAATGCAAATTAAAGAGCTAAAAGAGATAAAAAAAATTAAATAGATGGTTAAAATGACTTTTTTTTTATAAAGTTAAATGATTAAATCAGTCATTATGTTTCTTTTTAATTTTTCAAAATGTCACGTAAATAAATTTAATAAAAAATTAATAATATAAATTTTAAAATCTAAAAAATAAAATACTATTTTAAAAAATAAAAGTATAATAACAAAAATCGAAAAAGAAGAAAATTTACCTTCATTTCTAATTGAAATTTAGTAGGGTATCGGGAAAGAAATGGGATTGGAAACTAAAATAGGAAATATGTCTTATAACTGCTTAATGATAATTTTATATTTTAATTAATTAATTAATTTAAAAAAAATAAAAGGAATCCTCCACCTTTTCTCATGTAGCTGTTTTTTAATCAAAACTAGTAAGAACATAATTTGGTTTGAAAAAAGTGAAGTTTATTTTGATATTTTTTAATAAAATAAGAGAACATAAGAGGAGTGACAGAGGTGTCATAAGCAGAATAAAATCAGAGGACCACACCCAACACCGCATTACAACAATGATTCTGATATCGCCACGCGTCTCAGCCATGGGAACAACCTGTCATTGGATAAAACTCGAGTTGACAATTATGTTCCTCTCCTTTCCTTTGTAAAATAGCCGGCCGAAAATGAAATATTTAAAAATTGGATTGCCCAACTCTTTGTTTCCTTGTTCCGCAAAGCAACCCAAAGCTGTTGTTTGGTTTTTCTTTGTTGTCTCTTTCAATTCTTTTTATTATTATTACATAATGTACCGTTTGGACCAAAAGAAGCGACAAACGAATACTTAGATCCCATGGTTTTTAAGCACTACTGGTTTTAAGAAGTTTTTAAGGTTTTGGTCACTTTTTGGGATATTTAGATAAATAAATTGACTTTAAAGAAAGAAATAAAAAAGAGTATTCTTTTGGTTAAATGATTAAATGTTAATAGTTTTCTATTTAAGTTTTGAGTTCGATTTCATTTCTACTCGTTTTTGGATTTTTATTTTATATTGTCCCGCGCTATATATTTTATTTTTAATTACTGTTTTTAACATATTAACTTTTTTGTTAAATGATTAATTAATAGTGATTTTATCGTTGAGTCTAAAGTTTAATTTCTCTTTTAAGCATATTTATATTTTTATTTCATATTGTTTCAAGTTTTTTTTCAATTTTTAATTAATAAATATATTGTTTTCAAGTTTTTCTTTTATTTTTATTCATCTTTTTAATTAATAACTCTTTTATTTATAAAATCAAATAATTATTTCCGAATATCATTAGTTTTAGTAAATATAATTTTTATATGTGTAATATTTATTTTTCAATCCATATGAGTGTAATAAATTTTAGTATTATATACTTTTTGTATGTGCACTTGAAATAATTATTGACATATTTCACATATAAAAATATTTGAAATATCATACCCACTATAAAAATAATAATGATATTTGAAATAATTTTTTGATTTTATAATATTATAAATCATCATACCCACAATATAGGTGGAGAAAATAAATATTTGACATATAAATATTATATATCAAAAATATATCAAAAAATTAATTGATGTTTTTAAAAAATAAAATATATTTAACATAATAATAAATATCAATTTTATCAAAAATATATTTTTATTATATAATTGGTAATAATTTTTTGTTTTATAAATAAAAGAGTTACTAATTAAAAATATGAATTAAAAATTAAAAAAAACTTGAAAAAAATATTTGTCTTAATTAAAAAATTAATTAAATTTTTTTGAAAAAACATGAACTAAAAAAAACAAATGTGTTTAGACGAGAAATTGAATGTAAGACCTAAAGATAAAATCACTGTTAATTAACCATTTAACTAAAGAAGCTAATATGTTAAAAATAGTAATTAAAAATAAAAGTAACCCGAGACTCAAAGACAAAACCACTAATATTTGACCATCTAACAAAAGGAGCTAATGTGTCAAAAAGTTAGAAAGCGTGTCCTGTAGGATGTGTTTTCGCCTCCCTCTCTTTCCAAAATTGACCTATTTCTCTAAATGTTCCAGAAATTGACCCAAAACCCTAATTTTTTTAATCAAATTCGCCCCAAATTATGGCATCAACATAACATTTGTATATATGTTCACTATTAATATGATGTAGTATTTGTTGTGTTTATATTTAAAACTTGGAATAACATATATTTCGATATGATCCTAAAAATTAATGTTTTTAGATATTAATAAATTTCGTCACATCATCAAATTTTAAAGACATGAAATTATTGTACACCCTAGCATATTCAACCTACTCTCCAACTCTAATTAAATTATTTTAAAAACATAAATAATTACAATAAAAAAATCCATAAGTAATTTATATAGTTTTGAAATTAAGATTTGTTTTTACAAATTTTTAATCCCATATTTTATTACCTTATCATTTATAAAATTTTGAAATTATTAAAAAAAATTCTCAATCAACAATTTCATTCATAATAAAAACTAGAAACAATCATATTATTAAAAAGCCAAATTTCATTGTCCCAATTGTAAATTCAATCATCGTTAATCTCAAGTAAGTTTTGTGAATTTGTTTTTTGTTAAATCTATGATATAAAGTTTGCGCTCTCTTTTACATTTTATTTGTTTATTAATGTGTTCTCTCTCTTTACTTTTTTATTTATTGATTGATGTTTGTGTATTATTTGCAGGAGCTTTAATCTATTTTAATGAGATTTTTCTATAATTTTAGGTTGCAAAAGTGAAGAATGGTCTTTTATTATTCATTTTTTTTAAAGTAACAATTTTATTGCATTGAATCCTTAGTAATAAGAATTGTGTAATTTTTTAAATTTCTATATCATTTGAATTTTTTTTTTGTACTTTTTATGTTCGTTTTATGACTCATGTTTGAGGTTTGTGGTTGTCCCTCCCAACAATATCGTCTCCAAGACTTGAGCCCCGTTTTTTCTTTGGGAGTACAATGTGGCTTGCCACTACACCTAACACTTTTGGTATTGTATTTTTTTAATTTTAATTACTTATATTTTGAAATAATTTAATTAGAATTAGAAAGTGGATTGAATATGGACGGGTGTATAATAATTTAATGTCTTTAAAATTCGGTGATGTGGCAAAATTTTATTGGTGTCTAAAAATAGTAGTTTTTAGAATCATCCTAATATAAGTTATTTCCTTATATTATATATATAATAGAAATCTCATCACACACATATTTGTGTGGAAATCACTTATTTAGAATGCATATATGATTTAAAAATGATATATAATAAATAATGAAAAATATGATTTGTAATTAATAATAACACATGAAATATATATAATATTAAAATAAAAATCAAATTAAATTGTGAGTAAAACGAAATTTAAACAAAAACACATCAAGTACTAAATGAATACAATTGTTTATAATTGTTTTATCATTAATCCTGAGTTGGTGTCCTGTTCATTTGTGACACTAGCTCAATTAACAACATTATTCATATACAAAAATATATAAAAATTTAGAACACAAATATACTTATTAAAGTTTCAAATAAAAGTTATAAATTGCTTTAATTCAAGTGCTAAATGAAAGAGTGTAACATCCCAGAATAGGGTCTAGGAGTTTGGGGCCTAGCAAGTTGGGGCCGCTAGTGGGCCTGGCGAGCTGCAACCGTTGGCTTGGGACGAAAGTCGTCTACAAGCAAAGAAAAGGGAAAAGCGAAGTTTGTTTAAAGCTTTCAACAAACCGGTGAGTGTTTGGGGTTCGCTGCTAGTATGAGTGAACCATTGTGTTAAACGAGAGCTTAGGTTGGTTTAAAACACCTAATCTAATTCCCGAGTGTAAGTTTCTTACTTTAACTTTTGTATTTTGTGATAAATGTTTGTGTTATATTATAAGAAGTTCACACATGCGAACCATAGTTCGCATATGTAGTTTAGTCGAGTATAGGATCGCAGACATCATGCTGCAAAGTATGTGACTGTGATATGTGTTAAATATGAAAATTAATATCTGTAATTGTGGCTATTTTGGTACTACGATCTTTGAAACAATTGGATATTGTTGGCATGCCATAGGATTGTGAGTACTAACCTTTGTGTTTTATGATTTGGGCAAAAGGCCCTAGGACAGGTTAGGAAAATAATATGCTTCGTCTATTAGTAACTTGAGTATATTTGTGAAGTTGTGAACCTAATAGAGTCGTCTACATGCAAAGAAAAGGGAAAAGCGAAGCTTTTTTAAAGCTTTCAATAAACTAGTGAGTGTTTTGGGGTTGCTACTAGTATGAGTGAACCATTGTGTTAAACGAGAGCTTAGGTTGGTCTAAAACACCTAATCTAAGTCCTGGGTGTAAGTTTCTTACTTTAACTTTCATATTTTGTGATAAATTCTTGTGTTATGTTATAAGGAGTTCATACACGTGAACCATAGTTTGCATATGTAGTTTAGCCGAGTATAGGATCGCAGACATTATATTGCGAAGTATGTGATTGTGATATGTGTTAAATATGAAAACTAATATCAGTAATTGTGGCTATTTTGGTACTACGATCTTTGAAACAACTGGATATTGTTGGCATGCCATAGGATTGTGAGTACTCACCTTTGTGTTTTATGATTTGGGCAAAAGGCCCTAGGACAGGTTAGGAAAATAATATGCTTCGTCTATTAGTAACTTGAGTATATTTGTGAAGTTGTGAACCTAATAGAGTCATCTACATGCAAAGAAAAGGGAAAAGCGAAGCTTTTTTAAAGCTTTCAATAAACTAGTGAGTGTTTTGGGGTTGCTACTAGTATGAGTGAACCATTGTGTTAAATGAGAGCTTAGGTTGGTCTAAAACACCTAATCTAAGTCCCGGGTGTAAGTTTCTTACTTTAACTTTCATATTTTGTGATAAATTCTTGTGTTATGTTATAAGGAGTTCACACATGTGAACCATAGTTTGCATATGTAGTTTAGTCGAGTATAGGATCGCAGACATTATACTGCGAAGTATGAGATTGTGATATGTGTTAAATATGAAAATTAATATCTGTAATTGTGGCTATTTTGGTACTACGATCTTTGAAACAATTGGATATTGTTGGCATGCCATAGGATTGTGAGTACTCACCTTTGTGTTTTATGATTTGGGCAAAAGGCCCTAGGACAGGTTAGGAAAATAATATGCTTCGTCTATTAGTAACTTGAGTATATTTGTGAAGTTGTGAACCTAATAGAGTCGTTTACATGTAAAGAAAAGGGAAAAGCGAAGCTTTTTTAAAGCTTTCAATAAACTAGTGAGTGTTTTGGGGTTGCTACTAGTACGAGTGAACCATTGTGTTAAACGAGAGCTTAGGTTGGTCTAAAACACCTAATCTAAGTCCTGGGTGTAAGTTTCTTACTTTAACTTTCATATTTTGTGATAAATTCTTGTGTTATGTTATAAGGAGTTCATACACGTGAACCATAGTTTGCATATATAGTGTAGCCGAGTATAGGATCGCAGACATTATACTGCGAAGTATGTGATTGTGATATGTGTTAAATATGAAAACTAATATCAGTAATTGTGGCTATTTTGGTACTACGATATTTGAAACAACTGGACATTGTTGGCATGCCATAGGATTGTGAGTACTCACCTTTGTGTTTTATGATTTGGGCAAAAGGCCCTAGGACAGGTTAGGAAAATATTATGTTTCGTCTATTAGTAACTTGATTATATTTGTGAAGTTGTGAACCTAATAGAGTCGTCTACATGCAAAAAAAGAGAGAGGGAAAAACGAAGCTTTTTTAAAGCTTTCAATAAACTAGTGAGTGTTTTGGGGTTACTGCTAGTATGAGCAAACCATTGTGTTAAACAAGAGCTTAGGTTGGTCTAAAACACCTAATCTAAGTCCCGGGTGTAAGTTTCTTACTTTAACTTTCATATTTTGTGATAAATTCTTGTGTTATGTTATAAGGAGTTCACACATGTGAACCATAGTTTGCATATGTAGTTTAGCCGAGTATAGGATCGCAGACATTATACTGCGAAGTATGAGATTGTGATATGTGTTAAATATGAAAATTAATATCTGTAATTGTGGCTATTTTGGTACTACGATCTTTGAAACAATTGGATATTGTTGGCATGCCATAGGATTGTGAGTACTTACCTTTGTGTTTTATGATTTGGGCGAAAGGCCCTAGTGTCACGGGACAAAGTGCAAAGCCCGTGACCATGCCACAAGAAGCGCCCCATGGAGGTCTATCGATTAGATGGTGGACATTTAGCCCACAAGAACTGGCTCGATTCAGAGAGCTACTAAAGAAGCCTATCAGATTGAAGCTTGGTGGGCCCAATGATGAAGACATGGCAACTTAGGCAATTTTGGTAACTAATCTTAGAAGATAGAAGAGAATCATATCTTGTAAGATTAGATTAGATTTGATATGACAAATCTTGTAAATCCCTAAAATCAAGGGATATAGTGAATCTCGTCCGTCGATGTACATGTATCTTGACCATCAGTTTTGGGGGAGCTCAACTATAAATAGAGAGCCTCCCCCTCATTTGTAAATCATCCATTGTAACGTGAATTCTTAAGAGTAATAGAATTCCTGAGCATTTACTCAAACACTTTATGTGCATTCTTTCTTTAGCTTTCTATTGTTCTCTTGTAGCTTCTTTTGCCACAATCGCTTCCGCTATACAAATTGGTGCCTTGGAGGAGTTCTTTAAAAAAATCCTCACTTTTGGGTGTTAAGGCTAACTTGGGCGAGTTTGGACGAACAGATCGCCTACGGCCGCACGGATTGCGAGACGAAAGGTCTAGCCCCGTGACACTAGGACAGGTTAGGAGAAATAATATGTTTCGTCTATTAGTAACTTGAGTATATTTGTGAAGTTGTGAACCTAACAGAGTCGTCTACAGGCAAAAAAAAGGGAAAAACGAAGCTTTTTTAAAGCTTTCAATAAACTAGTGAGTGGTTTGAGGTTGCTGCTAGTATGAGTGAACCATTGTGTTAAACGAGAGCTTAGGTTGGTCTAAAACACCTAATCTAAGTCCCGGATGTAAGTTTCTTACTTTAACTTTCATATTTTGTGATAAATTCTTGTGTTATGTTATAAGGCGTTCACACATGTGAACCATAGTTTGCATATGTAGTTTAGCCGAGTATAGGATCGCAGACATTATGCTGCGAAGTATGTGATTGTGATATGTGTTAAATATGAAAATTAATATCTGTAATTGTGGTTATTTTGGTACTATGATCTTTCAAACAATTGGATATTGTTGGCATGCCATAGGATTGTGAGTACTCACGTTTGTGTTTTATGATTTGGGCGAAAGGCCCTAGGACAGGTTAGCAGAAATAATATGCTTCGTCTATTAGTAACTTGAGTATATTTGTGAAGTTGTGAACCTAGCAGAGTCGTCTACAGGCAAAAAAAAAGGGAAAAGCGAAGCTTTTTTAAAGCTTTCAATAAACTAGTGAGTGTTTTGGGGTTGCTGCTAGTATGAGCAAACCATTGTGTTAAACGAGAGCTTAAGTTGGTCTAAAACACCTAATCTAAGTCCCAGGTGTAAGTTTCTTACTTTAACTTTCATATTTTGTGATAAATTCTTGTGTTATGTTATAAGGAGTTCACACATGTGAACCATAGTTTGCATATGTAGTTTAGCCGAGTATAGGATCGCAGACATTATGCTGCGAAGTATGAGATTGTGATATGTGTTAAATATGACAATTAATATTTGTAATTGTGGCTATTTTGGTACTACGATCTTTGAAATAATTGGAAATTTGTAGGCATGCCGTAGGATTGTGAGTACTCACGTTTGTGTTTTATGATTTGGGCGAAAGGCCCTAGGATAGGTTAGGAGAAATAATATGCTTCGTCTATTAGTAACTTGAGTATATTTGTGAAGTTGTGAACCTAACAGAGTCGTCTACAAGCAAAAAAAAAAGGGAGCGAAGCTTTTTTAAAGCTTTCAATAAACTAGTGAGTGGTTTAGGGTTGCTGCTAGTATGAGCGAACCATTGTGTTAAACAAGAGCTTAGGTTGGTCTAAAACACCTAATCTAAGTCCCGGGTGTAAGTTTCTTACTTTAACTTTCATATTTTGTGGTAAATTCTTGTGTTATGTTATAAGGCGTTCACACATGTGAACCATAGTTTGCATATGTAGTTTAGCCGAGTATAGGATCGCAGACATTATGTTGCGAAGAATGTGATTGTGATATGTGTTAAATATGAAAATTAATATCTGTAATTGTGTTTATTTTGGTACTATGATCTTTGAAACAATTGGATATTGTTGGCATGCCATAGGATTGTGAGTACTCACGTTTGTGTTTTATGATTTGGGCGAAAGGCCCTAGGATAGGTTAGCAGAAATAATATGCTTCGTCTATTAGTAACTTGAGTATATTTGTGAAGTTGTGAACCTAACAGAGTCGTCTACAGGCAAAAAAAAAGGGAAAAGCGAAGCTTTTTTAAAGCTTTCAATAAACTAGTGAGTGTTTTGGGGTTGCTGCTAGTATGAACGAACCATTGTGTTAAACGAGAGCTTAAGTTGGTCTAAAACACCTAATCTAAGTCCCGGGTGTAAGTTTCTTACTTTAACTTTCATATTTTGTGATAAATTCTTGTGTTATGTTATAAGGCGTTCACACATGTGAACCATAGTTTGCATATGTAGTTTAGCCGAGTATAGGATCGCAGACATTATGTTGCGAAGAATGTGATTGTGATATGTGTTAAATATGAAAATTAATATCTGTAATTGTGGCTATTTTGGTACTATGATCTTTGAAACAATTGGATATTGTTGGCATGCCATAGAATTGTGAGTACTCACGTTTGTGTTTTATGATTTGGGCGAAAGGCCCTAGGATAGGTTAGCAGAAATAATATGCTTCGTCTATTAGTAACTTGAGTATATTTGTGAAGTTGTGAACCTAACAGAGTCGTCTACAGGCAAAAAAAAGGGAAAAGCGAAGCTTTTTTAAAGCTTTCAATAAACTAGTGAGTGGTTTGGGGTTGCTGCTAGTATGAGCGAACCATTGTGTTAAATGAGAGCTTAGGTTGGTCTAAAACACCTAATCTAAGTCCCGGGTGTAAGTTTCTTACTTTAACTTTCATATTTTGTGATAAATTCTTGTGTTATGTTATAAGGAGTTCATACATCTGAACCATAGTTTGCATATGTAGTTTAGCCGAGTATAGGATCGCAGACATTATGCTGCGAAGTTTGTGATTGTGATATGTGTTAAATATGAAAATTAATATCTGTAATGGTGGCTATTTTGGTACTACGATCTTTGAAACAATTGGATATTGTTGGCATGCCATAGGATTGTGAGTACTCACCTTTGTGTTTTATGATTTGGGCGAAAGGCCCTTGGACAGGTTAGGAGAAATAATATGCTTCGTCTATTAGTAACTTGAGTATATTTGTGAAGTTGTGAACCTAACGGAGTCGTCTACAGGCAAAAAGAAAAAAAAGGGAAAAGTGAAGCTTTTTTAAAGCTTTCAATAAACTAGTGAGTGTTTTGGGGTTGCTGCTAGTATGAGCGAACCATTGTGTTAAACGAGAGCTTAGGTTGGTCTAAAACACCTAATCTAAGTCCCGGGTGTAAGTTTCTTACTTTAACTTTCATATTTTGTGATAAATTCTTGTGTTATGTTATAAGACGTTCACACATGTGAACCATAGTTTGCATATGTAGTTTAGCCGAGTGTAGGATCGCAGACATTATACTGCGAAGTATGTGATTGTGATATGTGTTAAATATGTAATTAATATGAGTAATTGTGGCTATTTTGGTGTTGCAATCTTTGAAAAAGTTGGATATTGTTGGCATGTCATGGAGTACTCACCTTTGTGGTTTTTGATTTGGGCGAGAGGCCATGGGATAGGTTAGGAGAAATAAGGGAATGATGGGCTAAGCTTCATCTAATGTGACATGTTGGTGTGATGGAGAGTGTTAGCTTAGCGCTACACTTATGGGATATGACAGACTCTTTGACTCAAAGTGAGGAGTCATAAGGAGATCTGTTTATCCAATAGAAAACAATGTGTGAATAAGATGGTGTTTTCCAAAATACTATGTTTTACTGTTTTAAGTTAACTAACAACAGGTATCTGCGAACCAGGCTTCGCGTAGATATGGGAAACCCAATTCAGAGAACAGTAACCTTGATAAAGCTCTTGTTTAACTTATGTTTTTGTGTATGCTATGCGGTTTTTCTATACATTCACTGAGCTCACACACTCTTTTCTAAACATTGCATACAACTAGATCACATGGTGTGTAGTGGAGAAGTGAGAGATCCAAGCGAAGCGTAAACATTAAATAGGTGATATAAACGAACTTTGGATTTACAGTTAGTGTGGGACTCCGCTTGGTCATAGAAATATCTTTCTCTCTGTTGACTTCGGTGATTGTTCTAAAACTTAGTTTTTTTATGTTTTTCTTTTATTTCAAGCTTGCGAACCGATAAAACTATATATACCTGAATGTTAAGTAAGTTAATTTCTTGTCGGTATGAATATAATTCGAAACCATGTTTGATATTTTCTTAATTTACGAGTTCATGTCTAAAGTATTTAATTTCTAATCAAAGTGTTTGTCATAAGTTAGAATATGAAATAATCAAAACTGACTAATTTATATACAGTTCACCAAAGTTGCTGTAAGATGACAAAGTTGTTGAACTGTACAAGGTGCAAACCTTAGCATTTAACGAACTGTTACTATGATACGCGAAATAGGAGGGACCATCCGATACGAGTTCGTAGAATCTAAACACAAAGGGATCATTCGCAAGACCTACCCTGTTTAAGGAGACTTACTCCGTGCAGACAAGAATCCGTGAGTTGTGTACTTAGCGAGCCCTAGAAGTAAGTTACTCTGTGCTAACAGTCTTTCGCATGTTTACATGTATGCATGAGTCTCCTTTTGTTTACATGTCTTACTGTTGCGACATGCGAACCCCTTTGCCTGCGAAAGTATTGTGAGTTGAAATCTTAGAGCTCACATGTTCTTATTGTTCACATGGTATGATGGTGTGCTGGAGGTTCGGTTGGAGATGAAACGAAGAGTCACTCTAGCAATTAATGTAACATTCCGAGTTCGGGTTGGACCGTCCTGGTCAAGTTTGGAGTGTTACAAAAAGTTTTATATGCATGTTGTCCCTGATTCAAATCTCATTATGGATTAATTTTTATTTTTTTATAGAATTATAAAAAAAGAATAAAATACTCACATAATGATATAACTTACTTTGCAAGTAAAATAGTTTTTTTTTTTTGCAATTTCCTAACTGAGTTGAGACTTTGTTGATGGGTGATATCAACTCAATAAAAGGCTTAATAAATATTATATAT
Source organism: Gossypium hirsutum (assembly GCF_007990345.1). Classification (NCBI taxonomy): domain Eukaryota; kingdom Viridiplantae; phylum Streptophyta; class Magnoliopsida; order Malvales; family Malvaceae; genus Gossypium; species Gossypium hirsutum. Next base: position 42,651,471 of record NC_053449.1, read on the forward strand.
ATACAACTAATATTAGAGATCATAACTTGTGCATATTAAAATAAAAATGTATATAATATATTAAAATAAAGCTTTGGTTGAGTGATAAATTAAATGTTTTACTAATCCAATTAGTGCAAGTTCAAATTTCATCATATGTATATTTTAAGTTTTTTTAAATTTTTTTAAATGAAAGGATTAAAATATCAAATGGTATAACTTATTTTAATTATGAAATGGTATTTCTATAATTTTCTAATTAAGTTAGTGACCCATTAAGAGTGATGTCAAATTGATAAAACATTTAATAAATAGTATAGATACATGAGGTGGTTTAATAGTAAGGGTTAAGAAAGAGGTTTGAAAATTTTGAAAGCTCTGTCTTGTTAGTTTAGTATAAATATATTCTTATTTGTTTATTCCAAAAGAAATTTTTTATTATTTTATATTTATTTGTACTACTATTTAAATTCTCGATCGAGTTGGTATCATAAGTTAATCAGATATCAATTCAATTAGAAAAATTATTTTGATGTCTTTTCGTATTTAAAATAAGTTATATAATTTGTAGATACTTTAGTTTTTTTATTTTAAAAAAATAAAAATATGCATATAATGCAGTTTGAACCCATGTCAATTGCATTAGAAATACATTAAATTTATCACCCAACCAAAGCTTTATTTTAATATTTTTATAATTTTAATTTTAGCCTTTTTATTTTGATTTTTTTTCATTTTAATATCCTACATATTTCATGTATTATTATTAATTAGTTTCAAACTAAACATTTCATTATTTATTGTATGTTGTTTTTAAGCACACCTCTGTATTCTAAATATGTGATTTTCACATGTATACATATATAATAGAATTTTCTAGTATCGATAATATATTGATCGAGTTAATGTCACAAGTTAACTTAAAATCAATTTAAGATTGATGACAATACGATGATAAACAATTGTAGTACATTTAATATTCTTAATATGATGTATCTATGTGTTCAAATTTTGTTTTACTCACAATTTAATCTAATTTTTTAATTTTAATATCATACATTTTGCATGTATTATTATTAATTAATTTCAAACCATACATTTCTTTATTTATTGTATGTTCTTTTTAAACATATCATTATGTTCTAAATGTGTAGTTTTTACACGCATATGTATGTGATAAAATTTCTAGTACCATTAATAAAAAACAAAAAGAATACTTGATATAATTTTTTTGGGTACTGAAACTAGCACAATATAATAGTAACGCGTCATTAAGTAAACCAAAATTGAGAAAAGTTGTCAAACTCCAACACTAATATGAGAATAGTTACTAAATTCCAAGCTTAATGTAAAAAAAAATTTAAGGATTAAGTTGAAAATAATTATCAAGTTGAAAAGAAGAAGGATATATGATCGTTTATCTTTTTTTCGCATTTAAGACATTTTCTATTCAATCCCTCAGAGGAGAACCCCCCAAATGAAAAAAAAAATTCATTAGACCCTTAAACTTTTTGATAAATTACACTATACTTCACCCAACAATGAATTCATTTCTTGTTTTTAGTTGCCTAATTATGAATTTTAATTAGTCCCTTTAATATTTTTGTTAATCCTCGTTAATGGAAAAGAAAAAAAATTCAATTAGTTGGTTGATCAATTTTTTTTTAAATCATAATTGAGTGATTAAAAAATGAGTCCATAATTGGGTGACTTGTAGTATAATTTACCCTAAATTTTTTTAAAAAAAGTAGCTATCCCAGATTTGAAAATTCTTATTAAGCTTTCCAAAATTTGTAATTAGACCCTTTAATTTTTTTTGTTAATTCTCATTTAACTTTTAATTTTTTTGAACATTTTAATTAGACCTATAAAATATCTTTTTTTTCGAAAATCTGATTAAATCTCTTAATTTTATTTGAAAATTTTATTTAACCCCAAATCTTAACCCCAAGTTTTGGCATTACAATCCTCAACCTTGGGCAAAACCTCCTTCAAGTAAAAAAAGTCTTCAAATCAATTTTATCACCACTTCTCTCACAGGGCCCATCTTCATAAATCACTTGATTGTTGTTGTTTTTTCAAGCAGACATCTCCTCTTATATTCATGGTTTCCTTGACGATGACTAAGCTTTCCAGTACACTTTATCATAATTGTAGTTCTTTGTGTCACGATCGCGAATTAAAACTCGTGACAAATACACAAAGAATATCTCATAAAAATTAATTAATTAAATGATGTTCATTTGATCTATTTAAATTGATTCGAATTGTGAAACATCTTTACTTATTATGCATAAATAAATTTAGTTTGTTTTCTCATTCAAAAATTAAAAAAAAACTACTATTATTATTTGATCTAACATTCATAAATATGTATATTGAATCATAAAAAGCAGAATTAACTATTTAAGGTTAATATGATTTAGTTTTACAATTTGTGAAGGAAAAAAATTATGTGAGATACAATGATAAAGTGAATAACTTTTATTAGGATGATCTTAAAAATTAAGATTTTTAGGCACTAATAAAATTTTGCCACATCATCAAATTTGAAAGAAATTAAATTATTATTCTACACTCATCTATAGAGAAATTATTTTATGGATCCTTCCCACCACATTATTCACGGTCCCTTTCAACAATTTTTTCATGTCATTGATATATAATTTTGGTAATTTTTTACTCTGAACCCTGAATTTAGAAGATTGAACCCTGAACGCCAAACCCAAACCCGTAATCCCAAATCTTTAAACCCTAAACCTAAACCCCAAACCCTTGAAACTTGAACTTAAACCTTCAACCCCGAATCTTTAAACCCTCAACTTAAACCTTGAACCTTAAACCTCAAACCCTAAACCTCGAGGTTCAGAGTTCAAGGTTCAAGGTAAAATAATTACCACAATTATATATGCCAATGACATGAGAAAAATTGCATAAAGATTACTAATTTTTTAAAAAATTAGTTGCAAAAAAATTTTTTAACTTATGAAAAAAATGATTAAAATTTGTAAAAAAAAGAAAAGAAAAGAAAAGATGTTTGTTTATAATTTAAAAATTAATTATTTTAAGTAATTTAATTTAATTTAAGTTGGAGAAGATATTCGATATACATGAGTATATAATAATACTTTATTATCTTTAAATTTTAATGACGTAACACTATTTTATTAATACTTAAAAGCTATACTTTTTAAAATGTTCCTAACATAATTTATTCCCAAGGAGAAAAGGTGAAAAAATAAAAATAACGGTTGAGATAATATAAATGTTATAAAATAACCAAAAGAGTGAGTAAAAGGAAGAATATTAAGCAAAATCATCATTTGACTAAGTGTCAAATTAAGGGTTTTTTACAAAATTATTATAAAAAAATAACCAAAATATTATAATTTTTTTTATTTACCAAAATATTATAATTTTTTTATTTACCAAAATATACAAAAAAAAACAAAAAATAAAAGAAAAAAAAACCTGACACAGCCTGATCAGGCCAATCACATTGGCGGCACCAAAGGTGCCAATGTGATTGGCGGCACCAATGGTGCCAAAGGACTAAAATGTTAGTTAAGGGTAGTTTCAAGGACATAACATGCAAATTTACCATTTTGAATTTTGAAAGTTAATTGCTGCTGCTGTGCACACTAAAATTGAAATATGGCTAATTGCCTTCTAAGCCCTCCTTATTTATTATTTTCTTTTTATTCTCCTTCAACTCACTTTTTTGTTTAATAACTCTATTTTAATTTATTAAATTTAATAGTTTATCTTTATAGATAAAATAGTTTATGTTTCCATTATTTTTTTCCTTTTGATTTAATATTAGTTAAGGGAGTATATTAAATTTATAAAATTAAAATAGTTTAATTTAATAACTCTATTTTAATGTAATAAACTATTCTCATTTAATAACTCTATTTTAATTTAAAAAAATTAAATTAAACTATTTTAATTTTAATCCTCTGAATTTAATATATTCCCTTAACTAATATTAAATCAAAAGGAAAAAAAATAACAGAAACATAAACTATTTTATCTATTTATAAATTTAATATATTCTTAATAGACTTATAACATAAACATGTTAGACTAAATAATGGAAACATAAACTATTTTATCTATTTATAAACTTAATATATTCTTAATAGACTTATAACATAAAAATGTTAGACTATTTTAATTAAAATAGTCTCTTAAGATATTATGAAGCAACAAATTTTATATTTCAGTAAATTTTATATTTTAAATGAAAATAGAGTTATTAAATGAGAATAGTTTATTAAATTAAAATAGAGTTATTAAATGAGAATAGTTTATTAAATTAAAATAGAGTTATTACTTAATTAGAATTCTAAGTATCTTAATTATCACTTAACTAATATTAGATTTAATTAAAAAATTAATAGAAATACCAGGCATGCCTTATTGAAAAACCAGAAGTAATAATAAAACTGATCACCCATAAATGTAACCCAAATAGAAAAAATAAATTATAATTATATTATATACTCTTAACAACTCTATTTAGTAAATTTTTTAAATAAACTATTCTCATCAAATTATCAAAATAATATATAAAATGCGAATTAGTTTATACTTTTTTAAATAGCTTTATTTTAGGTAAAATATATTTACTCTAATAATAAAATAAAGGGCTTTTATGAGTAAAAATCATAGATTAAGAGCTTATTTAACTACAAATAAGTTGAGGGCTTGTTTATTAAATAAAAAAGTGAGTTGAAGGGGAATAAAAAGAAAATAATAAATAAGGAGGGCTTAGAAGGCAATTAGCCATATTTCAATTTTAGTGCGCACAGCAACAACAATTAACTTTCAAATTTCAAAATGGTAAATTTCATGTTAGGTCCTTGAAACTATCCTTAACTAACGTTTTAGTCCTTTGGCACCATTGCCAATGTGATTGGCCTGATCAGGCTGTGTCAGGTTTTTTTTCTGTTTTTTGTTTTTTTGGAGTATATTTTAATAAATAAAAAAATTATAATATTTTGATAAATAAAAAAAAATTATAATATTTTGGTTATTTTTTTATTTTTTTATAATAATTTTGTAAAAAACCTGTGAAATTAATATACATAACTTGATTTAATTCTAAGCAACAGAATAGATTAATGGCGAAATTATCATAATTGTTCTCAAGAGGTTGATTTCGCAACTGCTTAACCAATGTTGACTGCCACAAATAAGTGCAGATGACCTTCCCCTTCACACCCCCATTCTTCGTATTTTTGGGCCTTAGACAAAATAATAAATCGGGTTCTTTTAAAAAATTTATAAAATATAATACAATACAATAAAATAAAATCATATAATAGTAATTTCATTAAAATAATACGTTTTATGACATTAAGCGAATAATATATTTTTCTAAGTGAGTATCATTTATATTTTAAAATATCATATTAATGAACTTATTAACAAAATTTGACGGAGTTAACAATTGAACCCGAATTTTAAAACATGAAATATAAAAGGATTAAATTTCAAATATACAAAAAGTATAAGGATCTAAAAGCATATTTTAAGCTATTATATATATAGTATCTATATTAGTTACACCTAGGTCACCGTTGTATAAATCTCGTAGGTTAGATTTTTTTTTTAGATTTTTATATAAAAAAATCAATTATAAGTGGATATAGCGTGATGTTATCACAATAAATCACAATTTTCGATTTGAATCCATCGAAAAAATATAAATTATGTATTCAAGTGAGAAAAAAATCTATTCATACTATTATTATTTAAGAATTTTACTTAACTATATGATGAATTAATCCAACCTCAATTTAATTGTGAATTTATTAAAAAATATAATTATTTTATATATTGTTAGTGGAATAAAAAAATTCTCTCTAGATTAATGTTATTTGTTTTTAGAGTATAATAAAATAATAATTAAAAAAATACTTGGCATTAGTTTAGATATGTTTGTTGAGTTTTTTACTCCATTAATATTGGACAGAATAATTGCCCTATTAAAAATCTATTGTTTATACCAAACAACAAATAATATTTAAGAATCTTTTTATTTGAAATAAATATTATTTTAAAGATATTTTTATCTTTTGAACCCCTTTTATCATTAATAAAATAAACATCTTTTGGACCATTTTATCTTTGGGCCCTGGGCGGCTGCACCTCAAAATAGCCCTCAGGGCCGGCCATGGCCCTTCAAAACCTAAGATCATTCTTCTTTACACTTCAAACAATGTCCTATGAGGATGAAGATGAGACTTGTTAAATACCCATGAGGTAGTGTTTGGAAAATCATCTAATAATTGAATTTGAGTATAATTGCTTGTAATTACATATAGGTGTCATGTTTGGGTAACCATTGTAATTAGTGGGTCTCACTGAATTAGGTGTAATTGGGGCACCTCAATTACACTATCCAATTATTAGAAGGAAGGTGAGATTTGAAATAATTACACAGGTAATGTGTAATTACACCCAAATCTAATTTTTAAAAATAGATATTTTTATAAAAATTATATTATAAGCATTAACACCTATTAACTGTTTGGATGGTTATGTAAAAAGATTCTTATATTGTAAACCCTAAAAAATTATATTATATAAGTACTAAAAAATTTTCAAACTTATGGTCAAAAAATTTATTATAAAAAAATTTATATGTTATAACAGTGTTATAATATATTTATTTATAAAAAGTTATGGTCAAAAAGTATGAACATTACTTGTTTACATGTCCATGTTATATATTGTAAAAATAATATACTTATTCATAAAAAAAATTATAGATTTGTAATTATAACTTATTTATAAAAAATAACTTATAAAGTTATAACAAAATTTATATTATTTATTGTTATTCAAATTTTGGACAATTTATAAAACTTTTTTAATTTTATATTATTTTTACTTATTTTACATATTATAAAAAGTGATATAATTTAGTATAAAAATTTCTCTAAATTAATTTATATAAGTTTTTATAATTAAAGCTACATACGATTTGGATTGCGAACCCCAATATTATAAGGTCGATGCTAGACTTGTTGGCCCAACCCGAAAAATGAAATGACAAAAAAATAATGCCTGTTTTCTAAACAAGTTGTGCCTCATGTAAGCTTTTTTGGCCCGACCCAGCCCAAATTTGCAAAAAATAAAAATAAAAATTGATGCTATTTTTTATTGTTTTGTCATTGCTTTTTCATTGTTTTGCTATCATTTCGCTATTATATTACTACTATTTTGTTGTTATTGTTTGGATATTGTATAACTCTTGTTTTATTATTAATTTTACTACTATTGTAGATGTATTTGTTTGCTAAGTTGCACTTATCTCAGTATTATTTAAGTATATTTTCTTTTAATTTTTTTTATTTGTTGGGAAACATTTATTTTAATGCTTTTAGTGTACTTGATGTATTATATTTTTTTAAAAAATTTATATAAAAATTTTAATATGGGCGTGCTGGTCTGGCTCGGGTTTGGGCAAAATTTTAGGCTCTTTTTCTGGGTCGAGCCCGACCCAATTTTTTTACTTGGCTCGGCCCAACCCAATTTTTTTACTTGGCCTGGCCCGACCCATGGACAACTCTAGTCGGTGCTAATTATACAAATAGAAAAGGTTTTCTTGCACCATATATCGTGGGATATGATACCATTTGAAAGAATGGTGACATATAAACGCCATAGACAGTTTGTGAACTTTTTAATTTGAGACACTCAAAGCTTCGAAATATGGTTGAGAAAATAATTGTTGTTCTAAAAAATATTTCTCATATTAACAACATTACCTTAGTTGTAATACCTTAAAATTTTGAGAATTTAATTGTGAGAATTTGCAGTAATTAATGTATGTATCTGTGGCTCTGTGTTTTGCTATTGTGTTTAAGGTCCGGAGTTCAAGTTACATCGTTAAAGTTTATTTATTTTTAAAACAACCCCGATCCATGCGTTACATAGTTAAGTGCCATTCTGTGTAAATCTGTGTCAAGAATGAGCCTGCTGGTTCACGGATTAAACATTTGCATTTTGTCTGGTCCCGAGTTCGAGCCTCATCGTATGCATTAGGAAATATTTTGCTTATTGTCGAAAATACGCTGGTGGTTATGATAAAGGATTTTTAAACGTTCTTTTTGTTTTCTTCATATTCTTTTTTTCCTATTCTTTTATTTTTTCTTTTTCTTGTTTTCCCCTTTCATTTTTGGTTTTTTACATCGTTTGAGCGTACCGTTGTCAATTGTTGAACTTCTCATTCTGATCTACTGCACAGGTCGGGTAAGTTTATCTTCTATGATGTTAATTGTGTTAATTTGTTAAAGTTATAAGAACAAACAGTGTGGCATTGTTGATAGTTGCGCTAATGGATGAATTCTCATTATTAAGCGTTGTTGGTTCCTTATTTTAGGAATAAGAGTTGGAAGTAACGAGTCTCGGAAGGACAATTCAATTAATTTCAATTGATCTTTCTGTAAGTGTTGATTCCGTTGAAGGTTTTATGTCTAAGTTTTCGACATAAGTTTTTGTGTGTAATTGTACTTTGTTGTCGTTGAATTTGGTTGATTGAATGATTGTACGGTTGTTTTAGGCTTTGGAGACTTTCCATGCTCTTATCGCTTCAAAATCTCTTCTGTTGCATGCCAAAAACCTCATTTTATGCAAATTTTGGTCACTAACAAACGTGACTATCGATGCCACATGGCCATGTGTGTGGCCGTGTAACTTACTGTTTATTGAATTGGAGCCACACGAGCTAGACACAAGGCCTTGTGTGGCCATTTTAATGCAGGGTTCACACGGGCAATAGACACGAGCGTGTGTCTAGGTCGTGTAACTCACTGTTTATATTTTAGGACCACACAGCCAGGGACATGGGCGTGTGCCTAGGCTGTGTGAGTCACACAGGCATGGACATGAGCATGTGTTCAGGCCGTATGGTATATTGATAAGGTTTGAATCTTGTTTTTATGGCCATGAGTGTTATCTAACACTAATATTGACCTCCCCAATGTATGAATGATCTGAATTTGATTGTACGAGGACTCTCTGATGCTCTATGATTGATATATGAATAGCATAACTATATGTGTACTATGATAGTTATTTATGACACTAAACTGTATTATCTAATTGTGAAATGAATTAGAATGACTGAACATATGTTGTGGATATTTGTACTTTGCATTTCCCTGAGTTGGGATATTGTGAAGAAAGAAGTAATCTACTCTGAATTAGTGGCTAAGCTACGATGCGTATAAATTTGAATCTGGCGATTTGTCGCATTCCAACCTAGCAGCTAATCTGCTTCTCTGTAAATGTGTTAAACCGATACTTTATGGTGTGTAGGGTTAGTTAGGCATTAAACGCCCTTAACAGTGTGTAGGGATGGTTGAAGACGATGTGTAGTAGATGGGGGTAGGAATATCTATATTTGAATATGATATGTTTTGTATGTGAAACTAAAATTACTTTTGTATATGTAACTGATTTGTTCTATATTTGAACTAATATTGCTTCTGTTACTTAATAGAATATTAGGATTCGAGAATTATCTTATAAATGAGTTTTAATTGAACCAACATCTTTTACGCACTGAGTTCACAACTCATTTTGTTATTGATTAAATTTCAGGTGATTCTCAGACTTGAACGGGTTGGCGCTGCAGGAGCTCGATCAAGCTTTTATCATTCCTTTAAATGCTACTATTAGGAATTTTGGTATTCTATGACATTATGATGTTTGGAAAGATTATATACTTAGTTAATTGCTGTGATTGCTATTATATGTTGAATGGTTCAATTTGACTGCGTTATAAATGTGATATTCTTAATATCAATTATGTAACTCTTTAGACTTGGTTTGTATGTCTAGGTCGGGTTTAGAGTGTTACATTTAGTGGTATCAGAGCTAGGTTAGTCAACACTTAGACTGTGGTTGGGCTCATAATATGTAATAAAGTGTAGTTAAATGAGAATATGATATCTGAGTTAATTTGAAAACTGAAATACTGGTAAATGACCGAGCCTCCGATGCTGAGCTTGTAAGTATTTCTGTTTCGTTGAAATGGTTAACTGAAACACTGTATTACATAAACTTTTATGTGGGTAAATGCTCTGATGTGAACTAGTGGAATTATCCTGTTGGAAGTCTGAACTGATTTGTGTACTCTGATATTGTAGATAGATTGATATTATGAGTTCGCACGAGGTAGTCATAGACGTGGAACTCATGGGCATCGAGGACGCCGAGGAGGAGCTCGAGTAGAGTCATCCTCTATGGGTAGTATGCCCAACTTGGAAACCAGCGAGACAGTTGGTACTCTTACTGTTGAGACGGGGTCCCAAACTCTGACGACTGGGGACGAGGTACTGTTCTAAGCCACGATTCGAGCACTAGAGAAGGTTGTAAGGCCCTATCTGGATCAGGAAGCTGAGCGTCAATTACTGAACGACTCCGATCGAATAGGGCTGAACTGTTTAAAGGCGTCATTAGAGTCGCCTTTACTGTTGCTGAGTACTGGTTTGAGGCTACCAAGCGTATTATGACCGACCTTGAGTACACTCCCATTTAAAAATTAAAAGGTGTTGTGTCCCTACTTCAGGACAAGGCTTATCAGTGGTGGTTGATAATTGAGTATGGTGCTTAGCTCGAATAGATTAATTGGGAATATTTCAAGAACGCCTTCTAGAGTAAGTATGTGGGGGCGAGTTAGGTTGAGGCTCACCGACGCGAGTTTATGAGCCTAGTTCAGGGCGATCAATTTGTGGCTAAATATGAAGTCAAGTTTCTGCGACTGAGTAGTTATACAAGAGCAGTGGTAGCGTCTGGCTACGATAAGTGTGTGAGGTTTGAGGAAGGGTTAAGATATGATCTGCGAGTTCTGATAGCTCCTCAGATGGAGTGAATTTTTACGGTTCTGGTTGATAAATCAAAGATAGTGGAAGAGGTGAAGTGCAATGAGCACGAGCGGCATGACCGCGAGAGGGATTAGTGAAAGATTAAGAGGGATTCGAGTCCTTCTGGTTCTAGACAGCGCCTTCAGAAACGGACGAGATTTGATAGGCCCCCAAGGCCCGATACACTAGCTGTAGTGATCGAGACTTAGCTGTACAGTGATTGTGGGAGACACCATCTGAGCAAGTGCTGGAAGAAGTTAGGAGTGTGCCTCTATTGCAGGTCGATAGAGCATCGAGTTAGGGATTGCCCTCATCGACCAGATTAGGTGCCAGCTACGGTACAGACTCCGGCTCCAGGTTCTGTTCAGCCTCTGAGAGTGGTTCAGCAACCACCTAAAGGTCTTGGTACTGGTAGAGGACAGAGGGCACTGGTTTATGCGGTGAGACTTCGCGAGGATAGCAATGATGCTGATGTCTGTGCAGGTACATTCTTTATTCATTCTATTTTATACTATGCTCTCATTGATATTAAATCTACTCACTCGTGTATAGTTAGTGTTATTTTTAAAAATCTGGGTTTAACTGTTGAAAATACTACTAAAGAGTTATCTGTGATTAGTCCTTTAGGTCAGTCAGTTCTGGTTGATAGAGTATACAGACGAGTACCCCTAAAGATCCAGGGTACGGTGTTTCTAGCTAATCTAATGGAGTTACCCTTTAATGAGTTTGATTTGATTTTGGAAATGGATTGGCTCGTAGAATATCAACTCAGTCTAGATTGTGTAACTAAGAGAGTTACTTTGAGAACAGATGAGAATGATGAGATGGTTATGGTTGGTGAGCGTCGAGATTACATATCTAATGTAATCTCCGCTCTTATAGTAGACAAGTTAGTCTGAAAGGGGTGGGAGGCATACCTTACTTACGTATCCGATTCTATTCCCACAAAGCTTTCTGTAGGAGATATCTGCACTGTGAGGGAATTCTCGGATGTTTTTACTGAGAAATTTCCTAAAGTACCTCTAAATAGGGAGGTGGGATTTGGTACTGATCTGTTACCAGGTACTACTCTGATGTCTATTGCACCCTACCGCATGGCATCAGAGTAGATGACCGAGCTAAAAGTGCAGCTCTAGGAACTGCTTGATAAGGGGTTTATCTGATTGAGTGTGTCTCCGTGGGGGGCACCGATGTTATTTGTTAAGAAGAAAGATGAATCAATGAGCATGTGCATAGATTATCGACAGTTGAACAAGTTGACAATCAAGAATAAGTACCTGTTACCGAGGATTAAAGACTTGTTTGACAAATTTTGAGGGGCATATGTTTTCTTCAAAATTGATCTGCGCTCTAGTTACCATCAACTCAAGGTCAAAGAGATTGATGTGTACAAAACCACCTTCAAGACTCGTTATGGACACTACTAGTTTCTGGTGATACCTTTTAGCATGACGAATGCCCTGGTGGCGTTTATAGATTTAATAAACCGGGTGTTTCAACCGTACTTGGACCAATTTGTAGTAGTTTTTTATCGATGACATCCTGATCTATTCTAAAACTGAGACTGAGCATGATACTCACCTTCGCATTGTACTTTAGATACTCCAAGAAAAATAGTTGTATGCTAAGTTCAATAAGTACGAGTTTTTGTTACAAAAAGTTACTTTTTTGGGTCATATGGTAATCGTGGAAGGGATCCGAGTCGATCCCAAGAAAATAGAAGCTATATTTGAGTAGAAACAAACGAAAAAATGTATCTGAGCTTCGTAGTTTCCTGGGCTTAGCCTATTACTACCGAAGGTTCGTCGAGGGATTTTCTCTAATTGCATCACCTCTAACGAAACTGCTACATAAGAATGCTCCGTTTGTGTGGTCTGAGGCACAACAATCTAGTTTCAATAAGCTCAAGTCCGTTTTGACACAAGCTACTGTTCTAGTTCAACTAAAATCGGGTCGGGAGTTTGTGGTATATAGTGATGTGTCACACGTCGGGCTAGGATGTGTTCTGATGCAAGACGATAAAGTGGTTGCTTACACATCACGAAAGCTTAAGACACACGAGGGTAACTACCCTACACATGATCTTAATTTTGCTGCGGTCATATTTTTTTTGAAGATCTAGAGGTACTATCTGTACGGTGAAAAGTGTATCATTTACACCAACCACAAGAGCCTCAAATATCTGTTAACTCAAAAGGAGTTAAACCTTTGTCAGCGTATGTGGGTTGAGTTACTTAAAGATTAGGACTGCATGATAGAGTATCATCCGAGTAAGGCTAATGTGGTAGCTGATGCCCTTAGCCGTAGAGCGGTGACTGATCTGAGAGTAATGTTAACCCGTCTGAGTTTAGTTGAGGATGAAGGACTGTTAGCTGAATTACAAATTAAACTGACTTGGGTCGAGCAGATTAGTACTAAATAGTTAAGCAATTAGTCCTTAGTTCAGTGACTACAATAGGTTGGTTCGAATGAAACTTCCGATTTTAGCTTGAATAGTGACAAAGTGTTGGGTTTTAGAGGTCGAATTTACGTGCCTAATGATAAGGAATTTAGGCAATCGATCCTACAGGAGGCACATAGTAGTCCCTATACTATGTATCCTGGTGGGAACAAAATATATCGTAACCTCTGAGAACTCTATTAGTGGCTCGGACTGAAACATGAGGTAGTTGCTTTTGTGTCCCATTGTCAGACGTGCCAAAAAGTTAAGGCTGAACATCAGTTGCCTTCCGGTTTACTTCTGCCAGTTAAGATTCCTCAATGGAAGTAGGAGCGGGTAACGATGGATTTTGTTAGCGGGTTTCCTTTAACCCCCACCAAGAACTATTAAGTTTGGGTCATTGTTGATCAGTTGACCAAATCCGCTCACTACATACCTATCTAAACAAATTATTCCCTGAAAAAGTTAGCTAAATTGTATATTGCTGAAATTGTGAGATTGCACGGGATTCCAGTCTCAATAATCTCTAATAGAGATTTGCGATTCACATCTCAATTTTAAAAGAAGCTTCGTGAGGTTTTAGGCACCCGACTTAATTTCTGTACTGCGTATCATCCTCAAATTGACGGACGGTCTGAATGAGTCATTCAGATTCTAGAGGACATGCTTCGAGGTTGTGTAATAGATTTCTAAGGTAGTTGGGTGGATTATCTGCCATTGGATGAGTTTGCAAACAATAACAACTTCTAGTCTAGTATTCAGATGGCACCCTACGAGGTCTTGTATGGTCGTAGGTGTCCTACTCCTCTATGTTGGACAAAATTAAATGAACGTTGGGTTTTAGGTTCCGAGCTAGTTTCTAAAACTAAGAACACTATGAAATTGATTCGAGATCGTATGAAAACCACCTTTAATCGATAGAAGTCTTATGCTGATTTAAAAAGAAAAGATATTGAATTTTCTATAGGCGACCAGGTGTTTTTAAATGTGTCACCGTGGAAAAGGGTTTTTCGATTTGTACGTAAAGGCAAGTTGAGCCCGAGATTCATTAGACCTTACCGTATTTTGAAATGTGTCGGACCTGTTGCATATCAATTAGAATTACTGCCGGAGTTAGAGTAGATTCATGATGTATTTCATGTCTCGATGTTGAGACGATATTGGTCTTGTCCATCGCATATTGTTCATGTGATAATATCGAGTTACGACCAGATTTAACATTCGAAGAGGAACCTGTTTATATCATAGAACGTGATGTTAAGGTACTGAGGAAGAAAAATGTTCCTCTAGTGAAGGTTCTGTGGCGAAACCATGGCACTGAGGAAGCCATGTTGGAACCTGAAAAATTGATCCGACGGCAATACCCATATCTGTTTGAATCAGGTAATTTTGATGCCAAAATTTATTTTAGGAGGAGAGAGTTGTAACGCCCTAAAATTTTGAGAATTTAATTGTGGGAATTTACAGTAATTAATGTATGTATATGTGGCTTTGTGTTCTGCTATTGTGTTTAAGGTCTGAAGTTTGAATTGCATTGTTAAAAGTTTATTTATTTTTAAAACAACCCCTATCCATGCGTTACATAGTTAAGTGTCATTCTATTTAAATTTGTGTCAAGAATGAGTCTGCTGGTTCACTGGTTAAGCATTTGTATTCTGTCTGGTCCTGAGTTCGAGTCTCATTGTATGCGTTAGGAAATATTTTGGTTGTTGTCGGAAATACACTGGTGGTTATGACAAAGGCTTTTTAAACGTTTTTTTTTTGTTTTCTTCTTTTTCTTCTTTCCATTTTCTTTATTTTTTCTTTTTCTTGTTTTCCCCTTTCATTTTCAGTTTTTTTTACATAGTTTAAGTGTACTGTTGTCGATTGTTGAACTTCTCATTCTAATCTGCTACATGGGTTGGGTAAGTATGTCTTCTTTGATGTTAATTATATTAATTCGTTAAAGTTCTAAGAAAAAATGGTATGGTATTGTTGATAGTTGTGCTAATGGATGAATTCTCGTTATTAAGCAATGTTGGTTCCTTATTTTAGGAATGGGAATTGGAAGGAACGAGTTTCGATAGGATAATTTGAGTAATTTCAGTTGATCTTTCGGTAAGTGTCGATTTCGTTGAAGGTTTTATGTCAAATTTTTTGACATAAATTTCTGTGTGTAATTGTACTTCATTGTTATTAAATTTGGTTGATTGAATGATTGTACGGTTGTTTTAGGCTTCGGAGACTCTCCACGCTCTTATCGCTTCAAAATCTCTTCTGTTGTGTACCGAAAACCTCATTTTATGCGAATTTTGGTCGCCGAGAAATGTGGCTATTGACGCCACACGGCCGTGTGCCAGGCTGTGTGTGACTATGTGACTCATTTTTCATTGAATTGGAGCCACATGGCCAAGGCACACGGGCGTGTGTCCAGGCCGTGTGTGGCTATGTTAGTGCATGGTTCACACTGGCAACGGACACGAACGTGTGTCTAGGCTGTGTAACTCACTGTTTATGTTTTAAAACCACATGGCCAGGGATAAGGGCGTGTGCCCAGGCCGTGTAAGTCACATGGGCAAGGACATAGGCATATGTCTAGGTCATGTAACTCACTGTTTACGTTTTAGGATCACACGGGCAGATGGCATGGGCATGTGTCCAGGTCGTGTGAGCCACACGGGCAAGAACATGGGCATGTGTCCAAGCCGTGTGGCATATTGATAGGGTCAGAATATTGTTTTTGTGGCCATGAGTGTTACCTAACACTAATATTGACCTCCCTAATGTATGAATGATCTGAATTTGATTGTACGAAGACTCTTTAATGCTCTGTGACTGATATATGAATATGCTCTATAATTCTATGTGTACTGTGATAGCAATTTATGACACTGAATCGTATTAACTAATTGTGAAATGAATTAGAATGACTGTGTAACACCCCTAACCTGTATCCGTTGCCGAATTAGGATTACGAAGCATTACCGAACAAACACAACCATCTTTAATAAAAAAAGACATTAAAATCTAACTAATATAGACATTGCAAACTAGCAAATCCATAAGAAAATAAACCATTTTAGTATGACTATTATAATCATATACAATACAACAAAATACGACCTTCAGAACATTTATCTAGTCTATACATGCCATAGTTAGAATTTAAATATTTAAAATACCGAGATAATAGATAGGGTGATGAACTTGTTGACGATCCCCGAGCTTGAAGCTTGATCTAAAATCTATAAAACAGAGAGACGTAAACGAACAAAGTAAGCTTATATAGCTTAGTAAGTCTATAACATAACTAAAGTATATATATAAGTCATATAATTTCCAAATCAAATTCAATGAAGTCGTAAATAACACAAATAATTATTATATTAGCATTTGCTGTCTTTAAACCATTTTATTTATAATAAAATATATATATACCTAATAAACATTATAACCGAATGCAAACATATTCAACAAATACTTATAAGCAAATGTATATACACCTCAAATACATATATATATACTTATCAAATGCATTTGCCGAATATATATATCAATTGCTTATCAAATGCATATACCTAATGCATATATATTTAATATATGCATATACCGAATGCACACATATATATATTTAATAATTACTTAGACCGAATATACATTTGTTCATCAATTTAATATAACCAAAATCATATGATTGAACATTTGTATACTCATCAAATATATGTAACTAAAAAAAATAGATCGAATATTTATGTATTCATCAATTCCACATAATCAAAATCATAGCTATATCAATTGCATATTCTCACATAATTTAAAAAGATTCACCGGCACTTAGCCTGCTAGGTATTAAAACTTGATTCGGCACACCGGCTTTTAGCCTGCTAGACTTATAGTTCGAAACATATCACCGGCATTAAGCCTGCTAGACGTATATTCTGAATAATTTCACCGGCATCAAGCCTGCTAGACTTAAAGTCTGAATTATTTCACTGGCAATAAATCCGATTGGTACTGAGCTTTAACAAAAGAACCTCAATTCACAGAAGTTGTATCTCATAATTGTATGTAAAATCCACTTAAAATTCAGCTCAATATTCATAACTTATATCTTTGAAACACATGGATATATAAATCCAATCATCAAATCTAACTTTAATAATTCAATAATTCGATCGAAACACATTTATATATATAACCTCATACTTTAGATTCCACTACTAATATCATAAGATTTAACTTATAATATACTATGTACATTTAACATTCGAATTCCACATATACCTATATAATTTCATATACCATTTTAATACAAGATCTTATACATGTACATATATACATATTCGAATCTAACAATATATATTACTCTATACTTATATTCGAAACAAGAACTTATACCTATATACTCATATATATTCGAATTTAACATATATATATAAATATAATTTCATACTTATACTCAATATAAATATTTATTTATAAGTATACATGCTTATTCGTTCCAACTTATACAAATATTTTATACTAAATTCACACCTTATTCACACATACATGCATATGTTTGAATATATCCCATACCTTTGTAATTTCATACCTAAATTCATTACAATAAACTTTACATGTATATATATGTATATATTGGAATATAATTTATACATACAGATATGTTCATGCCTAAATTTATTACAAGGACATTTATATGCATATTTGCATATTCATGGTCATTCGAACCTAACACATATATATACATAATTTCATACTTTCAATTTGATTTTTATACATTTAAATTTAACTCAACAAAAATACAATTGATGTACATACACATATACCGATTTAATAAAATTAAATAGTTAATAGACTTACCTCTGACAACGGTAATCGAAACGGAAAGATTAGTCAACGACTTTAGTCTTCCCCCGATCCAAGTCTGATTTCTTTAATTCTTGATCTAAACACATTCAAATTGAACTCATTCAAACATAATTTCATTCAATTTTGTCCAACAACACATAAATGAGAAATTTACCATTTTGCCCCTAATATTTCACATTTTTCCAATTTAGTCCAAATTGTACAAAACACAAAATATTTCAAATTGACCACACTATGTTTTAGCCGAATATTTCCTAGACCCACATAGATCCTTGCATGTCATTTATTTCACATTTTAGTCCCTCAATTTACACTTTTCTTAATTTATTCCTTAATACATATTTTTATAAAAAATTACTACTTAAAACATGAAAATCTAACAACATATATTTATTTTCCATCATCTAACAACATAAACAACAAGCTCTCTTCAATGGCATATCACAAAATACACAACCAATTCAAAAATTCAAGCATGGGCTTTGTAGTACTCGAAGCAACGATCTCAAAAACGTAAAAATTATCAAAAACCAAACAAAATTCATACCTCAATCAAGCTTGCAAGTGCCGAATATGTTAAAGCTTTTAAACAATCTTCTTTGTTCTTAGTTTCAGACAAAAGATGGAGAAATAATGCTTTAATTTTAATATATTAAACATACACTAACATTAATAATTAGTTTACTTTATTAACCTTTATATAAATATATATACATATATATATAAGGCTATACTTCTACTTTGACATCCACTAACTATATTTTGGCCTTATTACATCATAAATCCTCCATTTTATAAAGACAACAACAATTTGGTACCTTTAGATTTAACCCCTAAATTTTCATTTTACGCGATTAAGCCATTTTCTTTAATCGATCTCTCAAACGACAAAACTAAAACACGAAAATTTCACACAATTAAATTCACACATCATAAACACACAAAATAATATTAAAATATTTTTTCTAATTCGGATTTGTGGTCCCGAAACCACTGTTCCGATTAGAGTAAAAAAAATCGGGTTGTTACAAACTGAACATATGTTATGGATATTTGTACTCTGCATTTGCATAGGTTGGGATATTGTGAAGACGGAAGTAATCTACTCTGAATTAGTGGTTAAGCCACGGTGCGCATAAATTTGAATTTGGCACTTTGTCGCATTCTGACCTAGCAGCTAAGCTGCTTCTCTGTAAACATGTCAGGCCGACATTCTATCGTGTGTAGGGTTGGTTAGGCATTAAACGCCTTTAACGGTGTATAGGGATGGTGATACGCCCTAGACTCGTAGATTAATCCGAGTCGTATAGTTGCCCGATCGTTAAAACAAAGAAGAACGTTTGAGATAGAATGAAGTCGGATATTAAGCTAAATGTGGTTTAAGTATGACAAGGATAGGCTTAAAAATAAGATGGCTAATCGAATTATTGAGGCTTGGTTGTAAAATAAAAGAAAACCCGGTAATTATAATTAAAATGATAACTTAAGAACAAGAGTGAACCAACACTTCGATTGAAGGTTGACTTGAAACTTATAGGTTCTAAAGTTGTTTAGGAGATGGATAGGGAAACCTCGACCCACTATCTATAATAGATAGGAACCGTGATATAATTTAGATTGAACGCCACACGAAATCGTGATAAGTTCAGTTGAACAAAAACAGGTTGATGCCACTAACTAGTTAGATAAGTCAACAAAGTTTTTGGACGAAATTTAAGAGAAGAAAATCTCTCCACAAATTGACAGCAATTCATTAAGGTTCAAAAGTTTTTTTCAAAAATGAAGAAAACGACTATTTATAGACAGCACCTAAGCTAGCCGAATAGTCACATACATTCTTAAGAACTAAGAAAATGAACCCAATTAATTGAGCTAGCAAGGTTCGGCTGAATCTGAGCTCCAATGGTCAGCTTCTAGAATGAGCAATGGACTTGGAAGCTTGAGGAAGGTGCATGGCAGCAGCTATATTGGATTAATAGGCTTAAATGGTTCATTAAAATTGCAATTTTTGGCTGAAAAGATACTAGCATTGAATGAGAACGTGAATAGCCAAATAGGTGTGAAAAGTCAGCCTTGAAGAGTCCTTTAGGTGTGAACATGTCCAACCGAATAGACATGGGTGTGGACTCCAAGTGTGAACAGAATTATGCTGATTTGGGGATGAATTCGGTCAGCTGAACATTCACTTGAAGATCCATGTATGTATAATCAAGTTCATTGAATCTGAGGTGAATACACCTTGCTTAATGTCTCTTCCAAATTCGGCTCACCTACACAAAAGATGAATGGAATTAAATTAATGCACATTCAGCAAGTAAAGATGAATTATAACACATTAAAAACCAGCAACAGCCAAAACAATTAATCTGCTCATAAATTCGGCTGAACTTAGGCATAATAAATCAGCAATAAGACACATTAAATAATTGTAATAAGACAAACACATTTATGTTGTGTAATAGTTAAAACAAATTAAAAACATGTATTGAAATAAGACATAATTAACACACTTAATTAAAATGTCCAGATTTAAACCAATTAAATACTAACAAATTATTTTGAACTGAATTAACTATTTAAACTAGTTTATTTAATTTAGTCCTGCTACTAATAATTGCATAAATTAAAAACCAAGCTATGTTTGAGCTTATTCGAGCTCTTGGAGCTAGAATTGAGCTATATGGAGCTCAACGAAATAAAATTGAGCTAATTCAGCTTGCATGGGTTTGCATGCAATGCTTAATAAGCTAGTCCAAAAGTGCTTCTGGGGCGTGGTCGTATCATCCCCTCCCTCTTTTAGGCGATTTGTCCCCAAATCGAGCCATTTACTCGTAAAAAATCCTTCCTCATCACAATCCCCTTGGTTAACAACAATGCTTCCAAAATTCTAAAAATCACTTAGTTCTCGTAAAAGAATAAAGTTAGAAGCAGTCCCTCCCTTTTTAGGAAAATAACATATAAATATGTGATCTACATAATAGAGAAAAGAAATGGGGGCACAACGAATGAAGGACTTACAAACTTGCGCAGAAATGTCAATTGGAACTTAAACAATTAAACCATTGCTGAGTCTAAGAATATAAATGGATCTTACCTTCTCAAATGGACTCCCCATGTTCGGCGGTAGAAAATGCAAAGGATTCAAGCTCAATTTACATCCATAAGACATGAAAAGTTTATTCAATAGATCATGAACCCTTAGACTCATTCGGTCAAAACTTGCAAATCTCAAATTGTCAAACAATCTCGTCTTGCCATTATTACAACTAAGCAAACTCAATCGATTCAAATGATAGTCAATCAAATATCTTCACACACAATCAGAATCAACAATACACTTCCATACCTTTTCAACATGTTCAGTTAGAATGAACAATTTATACGGGCTTTCATCTTGAACATTCAAAACATGCATTTCATTGCAAGTTAAGGACAAACAACCAATACCATCAGGAAAATAATATTTTTCAAAGATCAAAGCATCAACAAAGTGTTCATGAACATGCGAATAAGGAAGGATGTCTTAGCATTTTCCAAAGTCTTTTCTTGTTTATCTTTAAGAGTAGGAAGAGAAAAGTCGGTTGTACTTTTTCGTTTAATACAAACCTTTTCTCTTCGGGAAAGTAGTCTAGTCGAAGCTTCGTGGCTGAATTAACCTTGTCGAAATGAAATACGAACTTCAGGTACAACCACAGAAATAGATTAAGGAATGAATTTAAATTGAAATCAAATTTATCATACCTCGTTTCCTTATTAAAAAACCAAGCATCAAAACAATAGAAATTATTCGCACACAATCGATGATGCTTGATTTTCCCACAAAATGTACCAAAATAGATTCCGGGTTTAAAAACTTGATTTTAATTATTCATGCCAAAGTGTAGCAAAGAGTTCATTGAGCCAAACTTGTCAACCCAATAGGATTTTTGTGTCCACAGAAACAAAACGTTCAAATCTCCTTACTTCCTTCAAACTAAATTTGAAAAAACTCAAGGATTTCAAACAAAGTAGTAAAGGGTTCACATAATCTCCACAATTAATTAAATTGAGATGTTTATATGAAAATTTGTTGTTACGCAGAATCGAGTTTCGCATTTGCCGATTAGACATGACTTCACCTTTAAACTTATCAATGCAAAGATTTGTTTTGGAAAAGCTCGTCTCACCACCATTTGAGATTACAACACTAATTGATGAAGGAAAATCAACCATTTTTTTGCACGAAGCTTTTACAAAGATGAAGTTTTCAACATTATGCTTACCTACATTCAAGGAAGATAGTGGAAATTCAAGTGCTAGGTGTTCCTTACCTATCTTACCTTCGGGCTCGTGTGGTTCGATTTCAACTTCATCCTTACCTTTTTCGGTCATGCAAAAATGTCGCTCGTCAGGAAGATATTGAAGTTGATATTCGTTACAGAGATTTTTCGGAACCTAAAAAGAAGGAACAAAACAAAAGCAAACATCATGGGGGTTAGTTAAATTTTCGTTCTCGCTCACTATTTTCATTTTCTCTCTTTTCTTTTTCAACATCTTTTTCTTTTTCAATTTTTTTCTCAATCTCAATTTCTTTTTTAATTTTCTTTTCTTCGTTTTCTTTTTCTCACTTTTTTGATTTCTTTTTCTTTTTCTTCTTCACTTTCCTTTTCTTTTTCTTCTTTTTCATTTTTATTACAATGTGAGGACGATACAAAAGAATCAAAAAGATAATCGTTTGACTCAAAGAAAGAGAAACTATTTTCGTAGGCTTCTCGTCTATTTCTTCGGGAACAATCCTTCGGGAAGAACTTCTTTGAAACATACGAGGAATAAATCGTCCTTTCTCGTTCTTCATATCAAAAATTCACAAGCTTGAAGCTGTCGCGTATTGAATTCCTTGACGAATAGGGATCCCGATAAGAATCTCTTAGCGAGTAATCTTTGGACGCGTATTGCCGTGACGATCTCGACTCCGTTTCTCGACTTGGTGGATTTTGTTTCTATCGGGCCTTTTCCTTCAATCGGTCCAAACGTCTTTTTATGGACTTAGTTTTTCCTCCAACATTCGGCCCATCTCCTTCACCAAGTATTGAAATTCATCGGCAAAGAATTCTTCTTGAGACATGATTTCACAGAAAGAAGAAAGGTTAAAAGAATAATAACAGGAAATTAGTTACCTTACCATAAAAACTCACAATTCACTCAAAAAAAAAAATTCGACACTCCACTCGTGTTTACACTCTTTAATGGATTTTACCTCCACTCTAAGGCGCTCACACACTCGTGCCTCTTTCCACTCGTATCTTCTCTTGTGATTTCGTATAAAACTTTGTAAGACTAGGTCTTATAGTGTAGGGGTCAGTTTCAAGAGGTTTGCAAAGGTAACTATATAAGGGATGTAGGTGGGCTGAAAGAATGATATTGGGTTATCAAGTGTGGCGTGAAGGTGGATGGTGTTAGGAATTAAGAGTCGATGATCGGGAATAACCAAAATGGAATGAATTAACCACTTTCAATTTTTTTCGAATTTTTTTTTTCATAATAAACTTCAATACAATATGCTGATTTACATGTAATTTAAATACCACTTTTTTTAATATACGATTTTTTTTACAAATCTACTTACTCCGAGTCTTCTCGAATGTCCGTTCTTCTAATTTTAAATAGCTCTGATACCAAATGATACGCCCTGGACTCGTAGATTAATCCGAGTCGTATAGTTACCCGATCGTTAAAACAAAGAAGAATCGTTTGAGATGGAATGAAGTCAGATATTAAGCTAAATGTGGTTTAAGGATGTCAAGGATAGGCTTAAGAATAAGATGGCTAATTGAATTATTGAGGCTTGGTTGTAAAATAAAAGAAAACTCGGTAATTAGAATTAAAATGGTAACTTAAGAACAAGAGTGAACCAATACTTCGATTGAAGGTTGACCCGAAACTTATAGGTTCTAAAGTTGTTTAGGAGATGGATAGGGAAACCTCGACCCACTATCTATAATAGATAGGAACCTTGGTATAATTTAGATTGAACGCCACACGAAATCGTGATAAGTTCGGTTGAACAAAAACGGGTTGACGCCACTAACTAGTTAGATAAGTCAACAAAGTTTTTGGACGAAATTTAAGAGAAGAAAATCTCTCCACAAATTGACAGCAATTCATTAAGGTTCAAAAGTTTTTTTCAAAAATGAAGAAAACAACTATTTATAGACAGCACCTAAGCTAGCCGAATAGTCACATACATTCTTAAGAACTAAGCAAATGAACCCAATTAATTGAGCTAGCAAGGTTCGGCTGAATCTGAGCTCCAATGGTCAACTTCTAGAATGAGCAATGGACTTGGAAGCTTGAGGAAGGTGCATGGCAGCAGCTATATTTGATTAATAGGCTTAAATGGTTCATTAAAATTGCAATTTTTGGCTGAAAAGGTACCAGCATTGAATGAGAACGTGAATAGCCAAATAGGTGTGAAAAGTCAGCCTTGAAGAGTCCTTTAGGTGTGAACATGTCCAACCGAATAGACATGGGTGTGAACTCCAAGTGTGAACGACATTATGCTGATTTGGGGAATGAATTCGGTCAGTTGAACATTCACTTGAAGATCCATGTATGTATCATCAAGTTCATTAAATTTGAGGTGAACACACATTGCTTAATGTCTCTTCCAAATTCGGCTCACCTACACAAAAGATGAGTGGAATTAAATTAATGCACATTCAGCAAGTAAAGATGAATTATAACACATTAAAAACCAGTAGCAGCCAAAAGAATTAATCTGCTCATAAATTCGGCTGAACTTAGGCATAATAAATCAGCAATAAGACACATTAAATAATTGTAATAAAACAAACACATTTATGCTGTGTAATAGTTAAAAAAAATTAAAAACATGTATTGAAATAAGACATAATTAACACACTTAATTAAAATGTCCAGATTTAAACCAATTAAATACTAACAAATTATTTTGAACTAAATTAACTAATTAAACTAGTTTATTTAATTTAGTCCAGCTACTAATAGTTGCATAAATTAAAAACCAAGCTATGTTTGAGATTATTCAAGCTCTTGGAGCTGGAATTGAGCTATATGGAGCTCAACGAAATAAAATTGAGCTAATTCAACTCGCATGGGTTTGCTCGCAATGCTTAATAAGCTAGTCCAAAAGTGCTCCTGGGGCGTGGTCGTATCAGATGGCCGAAGACAGTGTGTAGCAGATAGGGGTAGGAATATCTACATTTGAATTTGATATGTTCTGTATGTGAAACTGAAATTGCTTCTGCATATGTAACTGATTTGTTCTGTATCTAAACTAATATTGCTTCTGTTAGCTAACCGAATCTTAGGATTCGGGAATTATCTTATGAATGAGTTCTAATTAAACAAACGTCTTTTACGCACTAAGTTCACAACTCATAGTGTTATTGATTGGATTTCAGGTGATTCTCAGACTTGAGCGGGTCGATGCTGCGGGAGCTCGGTCAAGCTTTTATCCTTCCTTTAAATACTACTATTAGGAATTTCGGTGTTTTATGACATTATAATGTTTGGGAAGATTATATACTTAGTTAATTGCTATGATTGCTATTATATGCTGAATGGTTCATTTTGACTTCGTTATAAATGTGGTATTCTTAATATCGATAATGTAACTCTTTGGACTAGGTCTAGACATCTAGGCCAGGTTTAAGGTGTTACATTAGTATAGCATAAAAACAAGGTTGGATCATAATAGCATGTTGCATATTTCATAACTTCAATCAAATGTGAAATTGAGATGATCCATACTTCGAAGAGTATATGGAAGAACAAGATATTGATAATCTTAATGATGTATATTCAAATTTAGATGATAATAAACTCGGTTAAGGACCAAAAAATGATGATGAGGAACATATGTTAAATATTAAAAAGGGAATAACCCAATAAACATGCACTAGAGCAATTAGATAAAATTCCATATGATTTTTTTTCTTGTTATTTTTATTATTAATCATATTATCAACTACTTTTTTATACTGACATAATACATATGATGATTTTATTTTAATTTTTGTTACTTGTTTAAAACTTATTTTTACCATACTAATAGTGTTTTTTGTAGTAATTAAAATTTAAAAATATAAATTATGTAACTGTGTAATTTCAATTTGTATTACCAAACATGACAGAAGAAATTACAATGTAATTACACTCTGTTAGCCAAATATGTCCAAGAAATTACAATTCTTTATAATTACAAGAGAGTGCAGTTACTACCCTAATAATTATATTTTCATTCAATTACTTTGTGCTGTCGATATAGATTAAGATGTATGTAAAACATATGTAATGGACTCTAATTTTGATGATACGAGGATGGAGATGAGTACTTTAAATCAAGGGGGACTTTAGAAGGGAGCAAGCAGTGGCCTTTGGCCTTTCCCCCTCCCCAAATGAAAAAATTGCTATGCTAGTTTTCATAATAATAATAATAATAAGTCTTTTTAAAAAATTGCTATGCGGTAAGTAATCAATGTGGATGGATAATCCTAATTCAAAGCATATGCGATTCAGTTACCAGAATCATAATCTTAATATAGTTGGTACGTGCAATTGTTTTTGAACAATGATATTTAGTCTATTTTAAATATAAAATTTAGAGTAAACTATTTAGTTCGTCCATTTTCATTTTGGTTATTCAAAATAAAATCTTTGTAATTTTGTAATAAATTTTTAGAGTATTTTTATTTTAATCATTTAAATCTCTAATGGTGATTAATCATATACGCCACACTATGTTTATACTTTCATTTTGGACATCCAACTTTTAAGTCACTTTTATTTTGATAACCCAAAACAAATGTTCTTTTAACCGTTGATTGGGGTAAAAAAAAGTATTAAAGTGAAAAAACAATAGAAACTAAAATAATATATTTAATATTTGTCAAATTGTACTTTTTATCCCATTACCCAAAATTCTAGAAATAAATTCAATATTGAAATTTTACATCAAAATAAATTAAAAAATTTCAACACATTTTTTATCCCTTGATAATGCCAATCGACTTATTACTATAAGATTAGAATTAATTAAATTAATTAGTTTAATATCCATCTAAAATTTAAATTTTATTTTATGTTTCCAAAATATCCTTAACTAAATAAACTCAAATAACTCATATTTAATAATTTGTCTACAAAACTTAAATTTTTTATTACATAATCTTGAATCTTACATATTAAGTTTAAAACAAAGAAATAATCCTATTAATTGCTTGTTCTTCGTTTGGGTAAAGAAGTGATAAAAAAATTATGAGTTTTGTTTGGTATGGAAGATAAAATTAATTAATTTAGGTTTAAGGGTTTAAAAGCCCTCAAATTAAAAAAAAATTAAGCCCCTCTTTTTTTTGCACTCAATTGAGTAGTTTAACTTTCAAAATGCATAAAAAAAACCCTCAAACTTCTTCAAAAAAAGAAATTAAGCCCTGCTTTTTTTTCACTCAACTGGGTACTTGAACTTTCAAAATGCATAAAAAAGACCCTCAAAATTTTTCAAAACAGCAATTAAGCCCCTGCTCTTATTAAAAATTTAAATATTAAATATTAAATATTATAAAAAATATTAAATTTTAATAGAAATATAACAAATTTAAAATTTATTAGAAATTAGAATTTTTTTTATAAAAATAGTAAAAAATAAAAAATTGTAAAATTTTATAAAAATCATAAAAAAATTAACGACCCCTAGTTTTTTTTCAATTAAAGTCATCATGTGTCGCAACACAGCGTGACATGTTGCGAAAAATGATAAAATAAAATAAAAATCAATAAAATTTATAAAAAAATTATAAAATGCTTCTTTTGGTACGATAAATTTTATAAATTTTTTTTACGAAATTTATATTTCTTTACATTTTGTATAATTATTTTATGAATTTATAAAATTTTATATATTTTTTTATATTTCTATATATTTTATAAAATTTTTACGATTTTTATAAATTTGTACAATTTTATATATATTATTTTACGATTTTTAATAATTTTTTAATATCTTAATTTTTTTATTAGAATTTAATAATATTTATAGCTTTTATTTTTTTTTCTAATTTTTCATAAAAGCAAGGGCTTAATTGGTTTTTTTTTAGTTTGAGGGTCTTTTTGATGCATTTTGAAAGTTCAAGTACCCAATTGAGTGCAAAAAAAGTAGGGGCTTAATTGCTTTTTTTGAAAAGGTTTGAGGGCTTTTTATGCATTTTTAAAGTTTAAGTACCGAAATGAGTGTAAAAAAAACAGAGGCTTAATTGTTTTTTTTTAAAAAGAATTTGAGGATTTTTTGCACCCTTAAGCCTTTAATTTAATTAATTCCACGGATTTTCTTTGCATTTAATTAACTTAGCATGGAAGATTAAAGATCATATAATCAAAAGAAATTTGAGTTTTCTAAACAATTATTATAGATGATATTAAATAAAATTTGAAATTTTAGAAGGAGAATAAATTACTTAATTTCGATATTATAGTAATTAATTGGCTGGCACTATCAAGGGATAAAAAGTTTTCAACAATTTATTTAATTAATTTTTGATGTTTTGAAATTTTAATTTTCAATATTGAAAAGGAAAATAAAATTAGAACTTTCAGAAAAAAGGGTAAACAAGTACAACTTGACAAATTGTTAATGGACTATTTTAGTTTTTACCGCTATTTCACTTTAACCTTTAACTTTATTTTTGCCTTGATCAATACTTTAAAAAGGATAATTTTTTGGGTGACCAAAATGAAAGTGTAAACATGATGTGGCATGTACAGTTATCCATAATTAGAGATTTAACGTTTGAGCAACAAAAATGAAAACACCGTAAAAGTTGGGCAAAGAAATTGCAAGAATTTCATTTTAGGTGACCGAAATGAAAACGTCCTAAAAGTTGGGTGACCAACTGGTTAATTTACCCTTAAATTTAATATCTGCAGAGTGAAGCCAGAAATTTTTTTAAGTGGGACTAAGATTAAGTTATATATTTTTATGAAAGCTAAAATACAATTTTACCCTTGTATTGGCTTATATTTTTATGGTTTTTAAAAAGATTAGATCAAAATTTTAAAAATTTTAGAATGACCAAACTATAAATTTACCATATATATTAGTATGAAATTTTATAAATTTTGAGGGTAGCCTGCCTGCCTAATATAGAAATCCAAGAAATTGTGTTGGTATAAAGTTGAAGAATGTGAAGGTCTTTGCAATTCATGTAGATGTTAGGTGGATTTGAGAAACATTGGAACATAGGTTGAAGAGACAGATTCAGCCCAGCATTATTATATTTTATTCCAAATTTTACGACTATATGCGTTAATTTGATACGAAGTCCAAAATGTAGATATAATATGTGATTATAGCATAGGGATAGAATTGCCCATGTTGGAGATTGTGAAAGGGAAATTAGAAAGTTTTAATCATAATCGTTCGATGGGCTCATCAATTTAACTTAATGTTTTGGATCAATGTGGTTTCACTTTGGACCAAATGCATAGTCCTTGCCAACCGGTCTCTTTTTTATATTTTCCAACTTGATTTTGTTTAAAATTTTCAATACTCAAATTCAACTCTTTCCACCCACCAAACCCCAAATATTAAATACTTATTGACATTTATTCTAAAATTTATAAATTTTAAAAATTCTAATTAAGTTATATGATTTTACTTATAAAATTACAATAAATATATTTTTGTTATGAATATCTTATTAAGTGGATGTCCATCAAGATCAAGATAAGTTTTGATTTACTTTAAATTTTAGTAGTGATTAGAAGTAGATCTCTATTTCATTTGTACTCCTTATGCCTATAAATAAAGACTTTGCAGAAGCTTTATAAATATTCCGATTGATCAATAAAATACGCTCTTTCTTTGCACTCCCATTCTCTTTATTCTTTATTCTGTCTTTTTATTTTATAAACGTTATCAGCACGATTCTATTTTATTTTATAATACGGTCACTCCAAATCTACTGCTCAAGTTATTGTCGATTGCTTTCTAGAGCTATTGCAATTCCAGTCTTCAATTTAGGCCTGCGCACTATGGGTAATCATTATCCAAAGAAATTTATATAATCTTTACGTGGTTGATGACGATGATGTTAAATATCTTTAGGTATATTTCACTATGATTTATTTATTATATCATGTTTATTATAATTGAAGACTAATCATAACAACATAAATAAAAAAATTTTGATTTGAAATCCATGTATATGAAATAAAGAATTTTTGGGACGTTTATAAGTTCATCCTAGTAAACCTATTGCATTCACCGAAGTGAACGCAAAAGAAAATATAAACCAATATTATTCCAATATTTGGTAGAACAAAATTAGTTGAAATATTTAAAGATTTTGGCATATTCCCTGAAGCGAATATTGCATATAATTGTTTGGAAATTATATTTATTTTGTTGATTTAGTGACATTATAAACTTCATTGATTTAGAGATTTCCAGTAGTAAATGTCATAATAGTACTTATATCTTGATACAAAGTAAAAAGAATAACAATAAAATTATCAATTTGTTACAAATTATATTGACATTATTATTATAATTAAAATGCATGTTAAAGTAGACTAGAAGTTTACTGATACAAATATATTTACTACTTGGCGTGATCAGTTAGATCATCCTGGATCATATATGATGCAAAAATTAATTGAGAATTCATATGGACATTCATTAAAGAACCAAGAGATTTTTTAATTTAAAGAATTCTCATTTGTTGCTTATTCTAAATGAAAATTGCTTATTAGAAACTCACTAGCTAAAGTTGAGATTTAATATCTTGCATTTCTGAAATGAATATGGGCTCATTCATCCACCATGTGGATAGTTTTGATATTATATGATTTTGGTAGATGGATCTACAAAATAATCACATATGTGTTATCAACTTGCAACCCGTCGTTTGCAAGATTGCTTGTTTAAATAATTAATTTCAAATCATGGAATTAAAACAATTCATCTTGCTAATACTGATGAGTTAATATCTTAGTCTTTTATTGATTGAGTTTAATTTTTTTTTGTAAAAGTTTGTTATTTATGCGCATAATAGTTTAAATAAATTATTGATTGAACACCTCTAATTAATGTCTAAATCATTACTTATGATAACTAAACTTCCTATTTCAACATGAGATTATATTGATTTATGTGTTGCATGCATCAAGCCAATAAGTTATAAATATTATTCATTACAATTGGTTTTTAGTCAAGAGCTAAATATTTCTCATCTTTGAATTTTTGTATGTACGTATATGTTCCAATTGCTCCACCACAACGCACAAAGATGAGTGAATCCTCAAAGAAAGTTGGAAATATATATTAATTACAAGTCTCATTGTATTATTAGATGTTTTGAATGTTCTTGAGATTCAATTATGATATGATTTGTGATTAGTATTTAGATTCGATAGTTTTCCCGACGTTAGGTGAAAAGAAATAATAACTTATAATTAGTTAGGGGGAGTAATTTGAACTAGGAGTTCAATAAGGATAACTCATTATAAGTTCCAAATATGAAAATTCTCATAAAAGAAAATAATGCATCAAAAAGTTCCAAATAATGCAATAGAAGTTCAACTGGGTACTTGAACTTTCAAAATGCATCAAAAAGACCCTCAAACTTTTTCAAAAAAGTAATTAAGCCCCTACATTTTTTTCCACTCAATTGGGTACTTGAATTGTCAAAATGCATCAAAAAGACCCTTAAAATTTTTCAAAAAAAAAAAGCAATTAATTAGCCTTTTTTTTTGCACTCAATTGCCAAAATGTATAAAAAATGCCCTTTAACTATAAACTTTAATAGTTGATCGTTAAAGTTAATTGCCTCTAATTTTTTTCCAGTTAAAACAATCCCATGCAACAGCTACTACATCACATGTGACAAAAAACATTATAAACAATACAAATCAATAAAAGTTATAAAAATTATTAAACTTTAATAAAAAATATTTAAAATTTACTAAAAATTGAAAAAAATATAAATCGTAAAAAAATATAAAAAATTGTAATCCCTTTAACCATTGACTGTTAAAGTTAACGATCCCCATTTTTTTCAATTAAAGCCATCAAACGTCACAACACAACATGACATGCAGTGAAAAATAATAATAAAAAATCAATAAAAGTTATAGAAAATTATAAAATACTTCTTTTGGTATGATATTTTTTATAATTCTTTTATGAATTTTATATTTCTTTACATTTTTTATCATTTTCTTACGGCTTCATAAAAAATTCTATATTTTTTCTATATTTCTATATATTTTATAATTTTTAAAAATTTTTATAATATTTTTTTCTAATTTTTAATAAAAAATAAATATTTCTTATATTTTTTATTAAAATTTAATAATTTTTTATAACTTTTTATTATTTTTTGCCACATGTCACATCGTGGTTGTGACACGTGGTGACTTTAACTGAAAAAAATTAAAGGTGGTTAATTTTAATGGTTAACTGTTAAAGTTAGTGATCAAAGGGTTTTTTTTATGTATTTTGGCAATTGAGTGCAAAAAAAAAAAACAAGAGCTTAATTGTTTTTTTGATACATTTTAAAAGTTCAAGTATCTAGTTGAGTGCAAAAAAACATGTTTTATTTTTTTTGAAAAAGTTTGAACTTTTTACACCCTTAAACCTAAGAAAAATAGAGACTAAAAATGTAACCTTAAATATATAAAAAAAAATGGTAAGAACAGTTTTACATTATGTTTGGATTGCATTAAAATTAGGAAAAGTAAAGGAAAGTTTTTCCTGGATAATTCCTTTTATTTAATTAAGGGAAATTTTTGATTATCTCATTTTGAAGGAAAAGCTAGAAAGTGAGGTTATTTTTTTACATAGTTATTTTATAAAAGGACATAATTGGAAAAATTATTATAATCAATTATTTCCTTTCTTCAATTTAACGAAACAAAGGTGGTAAATGTTTTTTTTTTCAATAAAAGTGCTTATATTAAACTAGAAAGTATAGCGATACATGGGCATCCCTTTCGCATCAGCTGCAACGAGGGAAGCCATAAATTGGGCATGTTTGAATGCATAATAGCCTGGTTTGCCACAGTATAATCATCCTAAAATGAATCAAAATGAAAGCTACTACCCTTCCTAGCACAGGCATCGGCACAATGATTTCCTTCTCGAAACATATAGAGAACTCAGACTTGTTGAAAGTCACTCACATAGTCCTGCAATCAGTCACAATGGGATCAGGCATCAAGTTGTCCATTTTTGAATTCTTAATGCAACTAATAAAAGAAGTGGCATCAACTTGAATAATTTATTATATATGTAAGCACGAATTTGGAAAAATTTTAAATCGAAGAAAATGTCTTTTAATGATCATTTAATTACTAAACCGGCATTAAATAAATATTTTTCAATAATACTATGATAGAGTTTTAATTTGTTACACAATAATAAATAAAATGTCGTATAAAAAATAATAAATAAATTCATATCAATAATATTATTTTTGTATAATAAAGTTTTTATTGGTTTGAACTACACAATATGCCATAATGTGGCGGACTAGGATCAATTTTTAAGTTGTTGAACCAATACCAATTAGCAAAAGATTAAAGTTGATAAAAGAAACAAGGAAAGCAAGAATAAAAAATAAATAGAATTTGATTGAAAGGTTATTCCGAAGAATAAAGCTTCAATAGAAACAACTAATGGTGAAGAATGAAAATTGACTGTCCAAGTATGAATTGAGAAACTCGAAAGTTGAAGAATTTTCCACCAGCAATTCAATAGATTGAAATTATTATTTTTTCCCGAAAATCACAAAAAAAAACGAGTTGTTCATAAAAAGTTAATCAAAGTATGTTTGAAACAATTATAATAATCAAAAGAGTGTACCAAATGAAAGAGACCAACATATTTATAGGCTCATACACGTCTTAGGGCTAGTTTAGCAATGCATTTAAAGAGTGTTTTTAAAAAGTGCTAGCTTTTAAAAAGTAATTTTGAAAAGTTTGGTTTAAGATTTGAGTGTTTAGTATTGCTATCAAAAAGTGCTTTTGAGAAATAAAATATTCATTTTAGACATGTTATTATCAAGTAACAAATATATATTTAAATAATGTTCAAATTAGTTAATATTATTATATTTTAGTAAGAATATAAAAAATTTATTATAACTTGTTGTTAATATTTTAATATATGAAATATAAATTTTAAATATTTTTAAGCAATAAATATTAATTATTTATAAAATTTAATTAGAATATATAAACTATATTTTAAATATTTAAATATAACCATTAAATATTTATAATTAGATATTAACACATTTGTATTATTTTAAAAAATATTTTTTATTTTTAATTAATGATTTTAACACATTTTTAATTAAGCAGCAAGAAAAAAAAAGAAAGGAAAGTACTATGTTATTGGAGGGGTGAAAAAGTAATTAAGCACAAAAAGTGTTTTTTGAATAGGAAAAGCTAAAAATTTTAGCTTCTCCTTTTCAAAAGTGCTTTTCATTTCAAAAGTACTTTTAAAAAGCTAAAAATTTCAACCAAAAGCATCTTGTTTGGCACAGCTTTTCTTCCAAAAGTACTTTTAAAGGCAAAAATAGTCTTTTTAAGCATTACTAAACAAGCCCTTAGAGTACTCAAGGGACTAAACTTTGATGGATAATATCAGCACTTATCCAAAGAAGTTTAAACTATCTCAAAACACCTGTATCTTAAGACTTATAGAACAAATGAAAAACTTTTCAACTAAAGGCATACAAAATTTCATTTGTGGCCTAATTCATAAGAGTAATAGGTTGAATTACATCATTATTAACACTTTAGAAACAAAACAAAACTATTAAACTAGGCCAAACACAAGAAAAACAGAAATATCAACTAGGTGAATCTAAATAAGCTGAATACTCTAAATGGGCTTAGATCATAAAAAGGAATGTTCTTTTGGGTTGCTCTCTTCACAAATTAAACCCTTCTAGGCTTATTAGAACCTTCCATCTAGATTCTTCTCTTTGGTTTGCTTTATTGGTCACCATAAAGTTTGTGTTGGATCTGGTGCACTAAATATAATATTTTCGCTAATATACAGTTGTAATTTTTCGAACAGGTTAGTTAATAAAAAATTTATTGATTAAATTAATATACTTTGTATTATTTTCCTCAAATGATTTTTGCACGCAAAGCAAAATAGAATAAAATATTGCTCATTGATTGTCTAATGTTTAACTAATACTAAGCGGTATTATGTGGTCGGGTCGTAATACGAAAAGACAGCTTGTATTAGTAGATGAACCTAAACATGTTCTTAATCTAATCGGAAATCAGCAAACAATTGAAAGACTAATATATCGCCTATTAAGTCTAATTGGGGAGATGCCTTGTCTTGAGCATTGGATCAGATGACTCCTAGAAGATAGAGACATAGATATGACTAGCAGTACATTGGACAAGACCCAAGCAAAATAGATCCTGAATTCATTTATGGATTTATTTACTTGTCATGTTCATAGTGTAACATACCTAAATCCTGAGTGGATGGCGGACAATGTATGCGTGACTCGTACGCTTTGATGTTAGTAAAAGCCTGAGTTCAAATAGATAAGGAACCGAAAGCTAGTGCGTTGGGTGTATGACTTCTGTAATATGTAGCGTTATTCACAACAGTAGAATTCATAACTCAAAACATGGGTAAATAATATCCTCTCATTGGCATTACATGGTTGATGAAAAGTAAACGTGATCATGGGTTGTTCGTCTTTGTGATGGATGATTTGATCACTATTTAATAGTGATTGACTTTTCACGAATGAAGATACAATGGTTACCATGAGATAAGATAAGATCATATTGGGAAAATGAATATTATTCCAAAGAGATCAAGGAT
Source organism: Gossypium hirsutum (assembly GCF_007990345.1). Taxonomy (NCBI): domain Eukaryota; kingdom Viridiplantae; phylum Streptophyta; class Magnoliopsida; order Malvales; family Malvaceae; genus Gossypium; species Gossypium hirsutum. The sequence goes on from NC_053449.1 coordinate 42,687,502, forward strand.
ATCCTATGAGGGTAACACATTAATGACAAGATCATTGGACGAGCACTGAGTAGTTGCTTTCATAATGGTATGTTGTTGAGGAGAGCTCAGCTACGATACTGTAGTGGAATGACTTCGTGACTAAATAATTTTATAATTAATAGGCGAAAAGCTGGAACTTAATTATAAATCATTTGAGCCTCAACTACGTATACCCAATCGATTCCTCCGCTAGCTCGTTGAAACCAGAAATGAATTGCTTGTTTGAATAGAAATGAACGGAATGAATTGAAAAGGAGAAATGAGAAACATTGAGGAATGATTTTGATTTTCTCCAAAATGGAGAAATGAAATCATTTGGAAATGAATGTAGGTTTCCAAAAATGGAAATGAAAATGAAAACGGAAAATGGAAACTTGTAATCCTATATAAAATTACTTAAAAAATGATGGAAGAATGAGTTTATATCTTTGGACTATTTTGAAGCCTAAACATGAAAATAAATCATTCGGTTATAGTGAACATGTTGAGTTGTGACATATTTAAAGAATTTTCTCGAAATTTTACAGGAGGCAAAATCGCCAAAATTTTACCAGGAGTAAAATAGCCAAATTTTACCAAGGGTAAAATTGTCAAAATTTTATTGGGGTAAAATTGGGGTGAGAAAATTATTTAATATGTAGATATTAATGTTTATTTTGGGGAATAGAAAAAATAAACCGAGTTGGATCATATTACAGAGTACTGGGTCAAAAAGGCCTAAGAAGTACTTGTACTAGGACCCGATGTGAGAGAGACCCAAAACCCCACATATTACATGAAGGGTCCGACAACCTTAGTAGAAATATAAGGGTGAGTCGTGTAGGAAAGTCAGGTTTGAAAAACACAACGAAAAATAAATTTAGGAAAAAAAACTAGAGTTTTAAATTTTTTTTCCAAAATAAGAACTTGATTGTGATATCTAAAGTAATAAACACTAAATCAAAATTTTACCTTTTTGATTCATTTAGAATGAAAGCTTCGACCGAATAGTCTTCTCCGCTATCCTCAAGCTCACTTCTACTAAGTGTGGGCTCGCTTCGAATAAGAAAACTTTTCATAAAAAATTACCAGTAGGATAATTTCGTAATTTCTCTAAACTTTTAGGCCAAGTTGTAAATCAAAAAAATATCTCTAAAAATTTTCTAAAATAATTTCTTCATAGAATTTTCTCTTTACAACATTCTCTTGAATTCAAGTGTGCGTAAAATAATGACCCAAGACTATCTTTATATATGGAGAATTTAGAGAGTTCAATTATGATTAAACTTAATCACTTTAATATAATATTTATCAAGATAAATAATAAATATTAGATTAAATTTAATATTAAATATTATTGAATTAATAGAATATTTATTTATAAGGTAAACATTAAATTAAATTAAATATAAGATAAAATAATCACTTTAATATTAAATTAATAAAGTACTATTAAGATAAGTATTGAATTAAATTTAATATTAAATCTATTAAAATAATATTATTATTGGAACAATTAATTTGAAATCAATTTCTTTGGTAGAATCCCAGTAAGAGTGTAATTCTTCCACTATTCAACCACCGAAGACCCGCTGCAGCTGACCAATTGCCGACCACCAGAATGTCGCCAACGGCATCCCGAGCTCATTCGGTTGCTGCCGGTTCGATCCAGGTCAATGACGGCCTGACCAGCTCGGTCCAGCCACCGATTAAATTGTCGATCTGATTTCACATACTAGGCCCGGTTTAACCAATTTTTGAGCCTTGGTCTCGATTTTGGGCTCCCGAACCCAATTTACGATCTCAGGTTCAACTTCAAGTTCAATTACCCATTGGACTAATTGTCTGACTTGGAAATTAATTTTCAAAAATATCATATTAATTTTAATTAATTTGATTGATTTAATTTTACTTAATCAAAATTAATTTTCCCAAAAATCACTTTGATTTTCCAAATAAAATTTTCAAGAAAATTCTTTAATCAAATTCTCTAGTTAAATAATTTTTATGACCGACCAATTTAATTCTACATTGAACAAATCAACTCAATTAAATTATTTCCAGAGTTCTAGAATTTTCTTCTGATTCAACTACAGTCTGATCAAGCTTTTGTTGAGCTTGCAGAGAGACCAATCAAACATATACAATTAGGCTCTAATAATTTCAATTATGTCCAGAAGCATCGTTCTGATAATTCGCAATTACTTAATCATGGATTCAATCCACAAGAAGCATATTGATTGAAAAATCTTTATTCTATACACTTTACAAAAGCAATTCATCAACTGCTTTGTCCAATGACCTCGTCATGTATGTGTTACCCTCATAAGATATCCTTGATTATTTTGAGTTAAATTTGTTCACTCAATACAATCTTATTTTATCTCATTGTCATCATTGTGTCTTCTTAATGATTAATATAATCACTGTCAATAAATGACTATGATAAATTGCTCATTCGAGAACAAGCAACCCGTGACCACATTCAATATTTATCAATCCACACAATGTCAATGAGAGGATATCGTTAACTCTTTAATTGAGCTATGAATTCCACTGTTGCTAGTAAAGTCATGACATGCACAAGTCATATACCCAACAAACCGGCTAACGGCTCGATCATCTTTAGAGCATAAACCTCCACTTATATCAAAGCACATGAGTTACATACGCATGGTCAATGACTAACTCTGGATTTAGGTAAATCACACCATGAATGCCACAAGTGAATTAATTCACAAACGGATTCAAAATTAATTCATCTTGGGTCCAGTCTAATGTATTATTCTATCAATGAATACAACTATGTCTCTACCTGTGGAGTCAACTAGCCATCTCCCCAATTGGAATTGTAGATGACATAATAATCATTTTCAGTATTTGAATCAAATGTTCACTTTGATTCTTTTACGGGATTACAGAATTATTTAGATTCTCTATTAAAGTAAGTTGTCTTTCTCGCAATGTACACATTCTTACAGTGCCACTTATCATTAGTTTGAACTTAGACAATCAATGAGTTAATATTTGCTTGTCACAATTTCTCTATGCATGTAAAATATGAAAAATAGAAATACAGAAGACATAATAGTGAAATGTGAAATTAACTGTAATATGTTTCACATTCTCATATGCTCAATGTGTTTTTTAAAGCTACTAGTTACGAGAATCTTAGTAAACAGATCAGCAAGGTTATCTTCAGAAGCTACTTTCACCACATCTACAATTCCTTCGGCTACTACCTCTCGTATCAAGTGATACTTCCTATCAATGTGTTTCATCCTCTTGTAACTTCTCATTTCTTTGGTATTAACTATTGTGGCACTATTATCACAATACAGTGTTATAGCTTTTTCCATACCAGGAATGATTTCAAGATCAGTTAAGAACTTTCGAAGCCATATTGCTTCATTTGTTGCCTCAAAAGTAGCCACATATTTGGCCTTCACAGTAGAGTCAACAATGCAAGTTTGTTTTACATTTCTCCATACTATGGCTACACAACTTAGGACGAATACATTTCTCGATGTCGATTTCTCAATGTTGATTTTCTCGAATGTTTACAGGTTTGAAAGTTTGAGTATCCAATAGGAGTAAGGTTCTTCTGAGAATACAAGCATATAATCTCCAGTTTTTTTAAGATACCTTACTATATGCTTTACAGCTTGTCAATGCCTGAAACTAGGATTCGCCTGATATCAACTAACCATTCCTACTATGAAACAAATATCTGGATGTGCAAAGCATCACATACATAAGGCTTTCAACTGCCGAAGTATATGGAACCTTACTTATATGCTCTCTTTCTTCCACTATCTTAGGAAAACCATCTACAGAAAGATGAAAACCTAATGTAATCAGATGAGTGCCTAACTTCGCATCGGTCATTACAAAACATTCCAGTACCTTATTGATGTACGAAGCTTGTGATAGAACTATCATTTTATTTTTTCGATCCTTAAGGATTTGAATTTCAAGAATATAACTAGCTTCACCCAAGTTTTTTACGCTAAACTATTCAACTAACCATAATTTAACCAACTACAATTCTCCTACATCATTTCTGGTAAGTAGAATATCATCGACATACAAAATAAAGAAGATCACATTTTTATCCTTTATACGCTTATAAACCCAAGGTTCATCAGTGTTTTGCTCAAACCTAAAAGTCTTGACCATTTGATCAAATCTTTTATTCCATGAGCGAGATGTCTGCTTAAGTCCATAGATGGATTTTAGCAGTTTGCAAACTTTTTGCTCCTTTCTTTTAACAACATAGCCAGTGGGTTAACCATGTAAATGGTTTCATCAAGGTAGCCATTCAAAAATGTTGTCTTGACATTTATTTTTCAAATCTTGTAATCGAGGGCAATGGCAATGGATAAGAGTATGTGAATAGACTTCAGCATGGTTATCGAAGAGAAGGTCTCATTGTAATCGATGCCTTCTTTTTCTGTGTAGTCTTTTCCTGCAAGTTTAGCTTTATGTGTTTCCACTTTTGATTCTGCATTTATCTTCTTCTTTTAGATCCACTTACAACCTATAAGTTTAATCCCAACTGGTAAGTCTACAAGTTCTCATACTATATTGGATTTCATAGAATCCATCTCGGCATCTATGACCTATTTCCAGAGTTTGGAATCAAAATCCTACATAGCCTCATTATAAGTAAGTGGATTATCATCCTTATGATTGACTTCCATATTATAAATACTACCATCATACACAAAAAGGTTCAGTTTCTTAGAAATTCTCTCACTACGATGGATTCCCCTATGTTATTGATTGTTTTTAGGTCTTTCTACAACTTTCTCGAGAATTAAACTTGGTGGTTGTTCTACAACTCCCTAAAGTTCCTCGAGCACCACTTTACTTTGAGGCTTAAAGTTCTCCATGTAGCTTTCTTTAAGGAGCATGAGTAGAAACTTTAATCGTATTATCTTTTGAATTGTAGAATAATCCACCATTTGTTCCTTTCGGATATCCTACAAAAATGTACAATTCTATTCATGCATCAAACTTCTTGCATCTTTATCTAAAACGTGTGCTGGACAACCCCATATTCTAAAATGATTTAGAATGAGTTTCTTCCCATTCCACCGTTCTTAAGGTGTCTTACAAGCATACTTGGTTGGCACATCATTCAGAATATAGCAAGTCGTTTGTATCACATATCCCCAGAAGGAAGTAAGAAGTTGTGAATAGCTTAACATTGAACGAACCATGTCAAGCAAGGTTGTATTCCTTCTATTAGCTACGCCATTCTGTTGTGGAGTGCAGGACACAGTCAACTGGGATAATATATCATTTTCTATAAGGTATCCTAAGAAATCATTGGATAAGTATTTCCCACCTCGTTCAGATAGAAGATTCTTTATGGATAAATCAAATTATTTTTCCACTTTTGCACGAAAATCTCAAAATTTATCAAAGGTTTCGCCTTCGGGGTGCATTAGATAAACATATCTATATCAAGGATAGTTGTCGATGAAAGTCACATAATAATTATAACCTCCTTAGGCACTGATGTTCATGGGACCAAATACATCAGTGTGCACAAGTTCTAAATGTTGGTTGTCCCTTGTACATTTTGCATTAAAAGACCCCTTAGTCATTTTACCTTTGAAGTAAGATTCATATTGTTGAAGACTAACTTCCTTAAACATGCTTAAGGGACCATCTTTCATGAGTCTAGTGATTGTTTCTTGGTTAATATGATCAAGTCTTAAGTGTCATAGGTACTGCTCATTAGAGTGAGAAGTTTTAAGCTTTTTATTCACTATTTCAGTTTGAAGCATCGATTAGTTATTTGGTTTGATAAAGTAGATATTGTTTTCCATCCATCTATTATAGATTAAAGAATGATTTATGTGAATAGCAATCCCTTTATTGAATGTCACGGTATAACCGTCATAAAATAAACATGCTATAGAAATTAAATTCCTCTTAAAATGAGGTATATAAAATACGTTTTTTTTTAATTTCTAAAATTATCAAAATGTAAAATAACTTCTCCCACTACTTCGGCTGAAACATAGCTCCCATCTTTGGTCTGCAACGAGAGGCTCCTATCACACAAACTTCTCGTTTCGCTGAACCCTTATAAAGAAACACACACATGGTTAGTGGCTCCAAAATCAATAACCTAGTTGCCAATTGATTATTCCATTAAGCAAGCTTCAACCACAAAGAGTTCCATACATTTGCCCTTTTCGACTAGGTAATCAAAATACTCCTTACAGTTTGATCTGAAATTCCCTTTCCTATTGCAAAATGAACACTTGATCTTTTTAGGATCTTTTGACTTCTTAGCCTTCTTCTTATCCACACGAGGTGGAACTGAAGACTTAGTCAATTTCTTCTTCCCCTTAGCTTTCTACTTCCTCTTAAAGGACGAGGGGCCTACAACTAAGTTTGCCTCGGGTTTCTCTTAAACTGACTTACCACCATTCAGTATCAGCTCATAGGATTGTAATTTCTTCATGAGCTGAGTCAATGTAAGCGCATTGTTCCCTAAGTTGTAAGCGGCCCTAAAACTAGCAAACTCATTGGTTAAGGATTTAAACACTATTTTAATCTGAGTGTTCACGTCCAGTTCAGCCCTATCGTCCTCCACTTCTGCAAAGAATCCCATAAGCTTAAGCATATGTTCTTTGACTGGAGTGTTGGGTTTCTATTGGGAGTTCATCAAATTTGTAATAGCGGATTGTTGAGCCAATGCGACTTGGCCTCTAGGCAAATCCTCCAAATTTTTCATGATCTCTTTAACAATATGGAAATTCTCGTGTTGCTTTTGCAACACACTAATCATACTCGCTAACATATAACATCGAGCAATCGAGTCAGAATCTCTCCAGCGATTCCTCACTTTAGGCTGAGCTTCAGGAGGGCACGTTTCGTCAAGAACGAATTTGTGTTTTTCACAATTGAAAACTATTAGCAAGTTCCATTTCCATTGTCAGAAGTTATCTTTATTCAATTTATTCTCAGTAAGAATGCTAATAAGAGGAGTAGGAGACATATTTGAACTTGAAAAAAAAATAAAGATTTCACTAATTACTATATTTGTATTAAGCAAATATTTTCATTTCAGCAACATATCAAGAATGCAGTATGATGCATACGTCTTGTATTAAAACTTTAAAAAATATTTTTTTTCGTTGCTACAATCATTCTCACACCCATTAATGATGTCGCCTTGGAGTCCCATGATTAACTAGCAAGAATATGGATTACATCCAATCAGTTCATGAATTTTAGTTCTCAGGACTCCACACGAACCAACAACTGTTTTAACGTTTGACCATCATTTTTAGCTCAAATTTTCATAATTTTTTTAAAAAAATTCATGATTCATAATTTTTAATTTTTAATTATTTTTTCAATTTTTATAATTTATATTTTTTTCATTTTGTAATAATTTTAATAATTCTTTTTTCACTTTAATAAGTTTTATATATTTTTTATGATTTATGTATATTATGATTCTTTATAATATTTTAATGATTTTTATTATAAATATCAAATTTCCTAACATGACACATCTTAGCGTGCCATGTGGTGAGAACAACTCCCATAAAGGTTGTCATTGCTCTTTAACGGTTGACTGTTAATTTTAGCAATTAAAGGGCTTAATTGATTGAAATTTTGATGTTGAAAGTCTTTATTGAGTGTAATATATGAATTTAATTAATGTTTTTTTTTGAAAAAATGTAGAGACTTTAAAGACACTTTAACCTTAAATTTAATTTTTATGCTAAAAGAAATATAATTTTACAATAGTAACATTATTATCACAATCTAAAAAAATAAATAATTATTTAATTATATAATTGTTAAAACCCCAGCTATTCATTGATAATTCTATCATGAATTTTAAACATGGAAGAGGAGTGTTGTGTTGAATATGTAACTTCCCGAATTTGAGACTAGTCGGAATAGTGGTTTCGAGACCATAAATTCGACGAGAAAAAAAATTATTTTCATTATATTTTTATGGTCTACGATTTCACAAAATGATTTCGTGAAAATTTCGTTCGAAAATTTTGACATTTGGGCACTCAATCTAGTCAAAAAGACTAAATTGTAAAAAGTGCAAAAGTTGAGTTCTATATGTTAGAGGTGTCCAATTGTTATGAAATTTTAAATTGGAGGTCTTTATATGGTAATTAGAACATAGGTTAAGTTGGTGGACAAAAATGGGTATGGTTAGGCATGTTTCCAAAGTTTTTCATTAAGGGTATTTTGGTCATTTAGTTATTAAAATAAATTAAAAAAAAATTAAAAGCCAATTTTTGTCCATCTTCAACCCCTAGGCCGAAAATTGCATGGAGAAACCATGTCTAGGGTTTTTCAAGCTTTCAAGCTTGATTGTAAGTTCGTTCTATCCCCTTTTTAATGATTTTTACGTTTTTGAAATCCTCGTAACAAGATTTATCTATTTTTACCATTGTTTTGAACTAGCGTTTGTGTTTAAAAATTTACCCATAAATGACATGCATGTATTTTGATGTTTTATGGAAGAATATGAATGTTTGGAGTGTGATAAATGATTTGTACTAAGTAATTTTCGATGAAAATGCCTAAAAGGGTTAATTTGTAAAAGTTATAAAATATGTCACAAGTGTGTGAATAACTGAGTATTGTGGACTGCTATAGTTATGAAAATGGTTCAGCTAGGCCTAAAATGCAAGGAAATTGAATAAAAATTATTTTACGAGCCTAGGGGCAAAATCGTAATTTTGTGAAACTTTAGGGGAAAAATGTAATTTTTTCCAAAGTATGATTTTTGGACTGGAATGAATAGTGTGAAGGTTATATAATTTAAATTTATTGTTATAAATTAAGAAAGATGAGAAACTGAAATTGATCGATAAAAAGAAAAGTGAGAAAAAGTGAAAAATTCCCGAATGAACATTTGGAATAAAAAGGAATACGAATGAAGTGACAGAAATGATCACATGTGTGGCACGGATTTTTTGTAGGCCACAATGTAAAAGTGAAAGTGATGGTCACGTGTGTAGTACTATGTGCAGGCTACTATGTGTACTGGAATGATAGGTCGCATGTGTAGTACTATGTGCAGGCTACTATGCGTACCGGATAGTTTCGATCACGTGTGTAGTACTATGTGCAGGCTACTACGTGTATCGAATGGTAATGGTCACATGTGTAGTACTATGTGCAGGCTACTATGTGAACCGAACATCATTGATTAGTAAGTGGTTGCTATGTGCTGATTCCACCGGACATCATTGATTAATAAGGTGGTTGCTATGTGCTGAATCCACCGAGTATCTGTTATTATTCCGAAGTGTTCATCGGGAAATTGACTAAGTGTAATTGAATAATGAATATAGGTGTGGAATTGAATTGAATATCGACTTAGAAATGGAAAAGTGAATTTTGAATTGAATTGTAATTGAAAGTGAAAAAGTGAAATTATGAAAAATTCATTTAGCAATAAAACAGTTTAGACAGCAACAGTTGTGTGATTTTGAAAAATCACCAAAAATGGTGGAGATTGAATTAGAGGCTGAATAATATATGAAATTGAAGCTGAATGAGTCTATTTCAACATAAAAGAAACATAACAAGCAGAAAAGTTATATATTTTGATATATTTGAAGTTTAGTTAGACAGAGTCAGAATGAGTTCAGAATCCCCTGTTCTGAATTTGGAAAATTGTCAAAAATTTTACAAAAATAATTATGGGATAAATTTTATATGTTTAGAATCCTCAGTGAATTTATTTTCAATAGAAACAAACAGAAACAATATTCAAATTATGTACAATGAGATAATTAATTTTTAGTGAAGAGAGGTCAGAACTGTCTAGCAGTGAAATAGGGTAAACTTTAAAGAATAAACTGTACTATTTTGCTAAACCAAAAATTCTGAAAATTTTATGGTAAAAAGATATGTGAATCTAGTTTTGGTGAAAATTTACTGAACTTAATTTGGAGTTCTGTAGGTCCGGGTAAAAATAATTTAGTGACTCTAACTCGAATAGATAGCTTTGAATATACATGTGAGTGAATAGTGAAATTGTAGTTAATGTTGTTTAAGTGTGTTATACACATTAAGTATGTGGAATGGAGAGAAGGAGGAGGAAAATTGGAAGAACATATGAATGATTTGTGTATAATTGTCCATATGCTTGATTATAATCGATAAACGATTGAAAATAAATGATGTTTATAATTGTGCATTTTTAGTTATAGTTAAAGTTCATGTGAGAAAATAAAGTTTCATAGTATGTGTATGTGGTATACTTGGTATATGATTTGGTATGTAGCAATGTCAGAAATGGTTTATGAATTAACTCATGTTGATAAGTTTGATACATAAATAAATGTGGTTCTTATCCATGCTTATAATGCTTATACTATATGTTTATTTGGCTAGCATGTTTGGTGTGTATGCTTAGGCTTTGGCCAAGTTGTGGCTGGATTACACCACATTAAATTTATAAAATTATGCATTGAGATGGTAAATGTCTAGATGGAAATATGCTTGTGATCATAAAAGGGTGGTAAGGTTTAAAGTTTGTAATCTTTATTAAAATGGTTTATCATGTGGTTAGTCTTCAAAAAGACTAGCTTGCGACTATGGTTGAGTGTAATGTTTATATCTTGTGTGATATGCATAGGATACAGGAGTGGAAAGGAAATGAAATACTAGGTTCATGCTTGAAGTGTAAAATGATGCAAAAATGGGAGGTTAAGTTAAACGATAAATATGTATTAGTATTGAACTTAATGAAATTGAATTGTACGTGAATTAAATAGAAATTGCAAATGATATGATTTGAATTAAATGAATTATTGTGGTATTGAAATGTATATTGGATTGAGAAATTGAATTGAATCGTGAACAGGAGAATCGTGAATTAAATGAAATAGAAATGAAGTACTGAATTGCATGAGTATGTATTGGGTCTCAGAAGCCCTATTTGTTATAAATATAGTATTTTGAAGTTATAACGTGAAGATTTATAAAAGCATATTAAAAATTTGAAGAGTTTAAATTTAAATGAAATTTTATAACTCGATTTAACATGTTTATAAGTGTATGTGTTCTGGTAATTCCTCGTCCCTATTCCGGCATCGAATACAGGTAAGGGGTGTTACAAGGTGACATCGCCAGATTCGGTCATAACGTTTAGACCGGATTTGGGGTGTTACAGAATAACACTTAAATTTCAAAAAGTATAGATAAAATGTAGTGGTTATTGTATTAAGGAAAGAAAATTTTCAATATCATTATTAATATTATTTACATTGAATTTTTTATCTCTCCATTAAATAATTAATAGAATGTTGACATGACCTTTTTATTGAGAAATTAATAGATTTAATCATAAATTTTTACACATTTTTTTAATTTGGTGTTCATTGTAAAAAGTTATTAAAAATTCTAAAAATAAATAAATAATTCAAGAATTTTTTAAAATTTTATAAAAATTCAAAAATAAATAAAAATTATAAAATATTCCAAATATATAAATAAAATTATAAAATATTAAAAAAATATTACTAATCTTTCACCATTCATTAGACCTACCTAAGGGTTGAATAGCTTGGACCTGACTAGGGTTGGGATTAGACAAGAATTTTTGCACCTTGGACCAGCCCGGCTTGATTCAAATTTAATTTAAATAAGAAAAATTAATTTTAAAATTTAAATTTAATTATAAAAATAATAAAATATCTATTAAAAATATCATTTTTAATTTTTTTTATATTTTTTGAATGGTGAAATGAGTTTTTTAAATCAACCAAACCAATTCAAAAACAAAACTGAACTTAAATTTTTTTAAACCAAACCTCAGTTGGATCCATCCAACCCATGGAAACCTCTACCACTCACCACTTAATTGAAGACAAAAGACAAATCGGTTAGCTGCATGTAGAGACAAAAATATTTCTTTAATCAAATAATTGCGGATAAATCATAAAGTACAATGATCCAAAAGAAAGGAACTTTAACTGAAGGAAGTTGAAAACGTTAAACCTCACACGATTTTTGCAGGTTTTTATTTTTATTAAAGAAAATGAAATAACGATACATTTTTGCATGAAATGCTCCACATGTTTCCCGATTACTTTTCTTCATCTGTCTGCAACCGTCAATGTGTCGTACCTTAACTTTTTATTATTATTTTATAATTTTATTTTTATAAAAAATTAATTTTATTTATTTATTTATTGTTATGAATATTTTACTATTATCTTAATTTTTATCAAAATCAATATAAGTTTGATATACTTTAAGATTCTAATAGTCATTAGAAATAAAGTTTTATATTGTGTATATTTATTATGTCTATAAATATAAATTTTGGAGAAACTTTGTAGTTATCCCCATTGTAGGGGAATGTATGTTATTTTGATCAAAGTTTATTTTGACTTTTCTTCTCCCAGTTAAAATTTGTTTTTAGTTTCGCACTTAAGCTCTAATTAACTTAGAGTTGTAGTCATATATGCTACGAATTTCAGCCTATAAATAGGCCTTAATTACTCTAGGTTTTACACAACAAAAATTATTTAGATTGAGAGAATTGTGTTCTTTGTTTCGAATGGTTTTTTTGCAGGGCTTTGAGTTTTTTTTTAATTCTCTCTATCTTTTGTACTCTCCTTTATTATAAGGAAATCTCATTTTACCTGTGATTTTTTATCATCTCTCGAGGAGTTTTTTCACGTAAAATTTGTGTGTTCGATCTTTTCAATTATTATTTTATTCACTTTGTTCGTTGTTTAATAGAGTTTATCTTCTACAAACTAGTATTAGAGCTAGTTTGATTTCCACAATCAGCTCGTTCAGAGATGGCAGCGCCAACGTTTGATATTGAAAAGTTTGACGGAATTACAAATTTCAGTTTGTGGCAAGTTTGGATGACGACAATACTAGTTCAAAACGGTCTGAAAATGTTGTTATAAGGAATAAACCTGCATATATGGATCAATCAGAATGAGAAGAGCTCGATGAAAATGCTCTATCCGCTATTCAATTATGCCTTACGAATAATGTGTTACAAGAGGTTGTGATGGAGAAAACAATGTCTGCGTTATGGAGGAAAGTAGAAGCCTTATATACGACAAGATCTTTGGCCAATAGGTTAGTATTAAAACAACATCATTTCACATCCAGAATGGCCAAAGGTGAGTCCATTAGAACTCATATTAGCGAGTTTGTTACCCTTCTTAATGACTTAAAGAATCTCGAAGCAAATATTAGTGACGAGGATCAAACTATGTTGTTGTTATGCTCTTTGCCCTCTTCTTATAAAACTTTCAAGGAAACTCTAATTTATGGGAGAGATCATCTCTCGTTCGAGGATGTGAAAGGGAATCTTCTGAACAAGGATAAACTTGACAATGAGTTAGGTCCAAACAAAAAATCAGACAGGCAAGCCTTGTTCTAGTTGTAAGAGGCAAACAACAAAATAGCAAGACAGATCAAAATAGGTCTAAAACAATGTCCAAATCCAAAAATTGTGATAAATATTATGGTTATTGTAAAGAGGTGGGTCACGTTAAGGTAGAATGTTGGAAACTTTAAAACAAAATCAAAAGGGATGCCAAAAACGACGATAAAGATAAACAAAAAGCCATAATTGCTGATGCTAGTGTAGTCGAGGATAGATGTGATGATTTCTTGTTGGTGTCAATGAGCAAAAGCTCTCATCTTACTTTTGAATAACTCTCCATGTAAAATATCTAGAATTGAAATAGTACAAATTAGGATGCATGATGGAATTTTTCAGATACTGTCAAATGTCAGGAATGTTCCCAATTTAAAGAAAAATCTTATCTCATTGAAAATTTGGATTCTAACAGTTGCAAGATAGTCATTGAGTCAAATGGTTTAAAAGTTTCTTACGGCGCTTTTGTTATGATGAGAGGACAGAAAAAGGGCATCCTATACATTCTGCAAGGGTCAACAGTTACTAGTGCAGCTACGATCATCGAAGAAAAGTCAAAATCACCACCACATCGCGACAAGAATCAACCTGACATCGTAAAGACACAACGTGACTCTCTCTCCGTCAATTCTGATTCAACCAAACATTGGTACATGCAACTGGGTTATATAAGTGAGAAAGGTATGACAGTCTTGTGCAATATAGATCTTCTCAAAGGCACGGGATTTGGTAAGATAGGTTTTTACAAGCATTGCGTTTTTAGGAAACAAACACGAGTCAGTTTCGATTCAGTAGTGCACAGAATAAAAGAGACTCTAGATTATATTCATTCTGATTTATGGGGTCCATCTTCTGACATTTCAAAAGGAAGTAATAAATATTTCCTAACTCTTATTGATGATCACTCTAAGAAATTTTTGGTTTATTTCTTGAAACAGAAAAGCAAAGTCTTCAGAATATAAAAATAATAGAATACACTGTTAGAAAAACAAACTGAAAAATCTATGAAGCGATTGAGAACGGATAATGGTCTTGAATTCTATTTGTCAGAGTTTAATGATTTCTGTAGACAAGAAGGAATTAAAAGACGTCGAACCATTGTTAGAACTCTGTAGTAGAATGGAGTTGCAGAAAGAATGAACAAAACCTTGTTGGAAAAAAGGCTCAATGTATGGTTTCTAGTACAGGCTTAGGTAAGGAATTTTGGGATGAAGCTGTGAACCTAACAAGTTATTTGGTAAATCGATCTCCTAATCGAGCATTGAATAGTAAAGTTCCAAAGGAGATATGGTCAGGTAATCCTCCTAATTATTCTAATTTTAGAAGTTTCAGTTGTTCTACTTATGCTAAATTTAGCAAGGGAAATCTAGAAACAAGGGTCGTTAAATGCATCTTTTTGGGATACTCTACTGGTGCGAAAGGTTTTAAGTTGTGGTGTACGAATTTTGACAAAATAATTATTAGTAGAGATGTTACGTTTGATGAATCTACATTGTTTCGATCAGAAAATGGGACTTCTACTTTTAAAAACACAACAAATCAGAGTGTCTCGAGCAAGGTGGAGTCAAAACCCGAAATAGGGGGTGATGTCTCATCGAGAAAATGTCTAACATTGCAATGACATGACGAACAAAGGTCTCATCCCGATGAAGAGTCACATGACGTCATAACTACACGACAAAATTTTGATTCCTGGAAGATTGAAGCTATTTTGAATCTGTTTGGGGCTCCATTTAACCGTCAAGTACCCTCACCATTTCAGTTAGCTAATTATAAGTTGGCTCGTGACAGGAAAAGACGAGAAATCTAACCACCAAAAAAATATTATAAAGGAAACCTAGTGGCTTATGTTTTAAGTGTTGTCAAGAGCATTGATTCAATTGATCCTTCGTGTTATTATGAGGCAGTTCAAGCATATGATTCTAGTAAATGACTCATTGCAATGGAAAAAAAGATGGAATCACTTCAAAAGAAAGAGACCTGGAGGCTAGTTAAACCACCCATTGGTAAAAGAATCGTTGGTTGCAAATGGGTGTTTAAAAAGAAGAAAGGTTTGAATCCTAACGACACTAGGTACAAGGTAAGACTAGTTGCAAAGGGCTACAATCAAGTGGAGGGAGTTGATTTTCATGATGTTTTCTCTCTCGTAATGAAATATATGTCCATTCAGGCACTTTTGGCTCTTATTGCATCAAATAATCTTAACTTAGAGCAGTTAGATGTAAAGACTGTCTTTCATCACGATAACCTTGAGGAGGACATCACCATGCAACAACTAAAAGGCTTTAAAGTTGAAGGTAAAGAAGATCATGTTTGTCTCTTACAAAGATCTTTGTACGGTTTGAAGCATTCTCCTTGTCAGTGGTATAAAAAGTTTGACTCTTTCATGTTGAGTATTGATTTTTCTCAAAGTAAGTATGACAATTATGTTTATTAAAAATGTCTTGATGATGGTTCTTTTATATATTTGCTGCTTTATGTTGATGATATGTTAATTGCGGCTAAGAATCCATCTGAAATTGATCGTCTTAAAACCATACTTAACTCTAAGTTTGAGATGAAGGATTTAGGTGCAGCAAAAAAATTTTGGGGGATGGAACTTTTGAGAGATAGTAATTCTGGAAAATTGTTTTTATTGCAACAAAGGTACATCAAGAAGATCCTTAAGCGATTTGAGATGCAAGATGCAAAATCGATAAGTACTCCTTTAACTACACACTTTAAACTCTCAATTTCAGATCCCCTACGAAATGAAGAAGATGAAAGGTACATGTCAAAAGTACGTTATTCAAGAACAGTTGGAAGTTTGATGTATGCAATGGTATGCATTCGTCCCAATATTTCACATGTTGTTAGTGTTGTTAACCGATACATGGCCAATCCTGGTAAGTTAGACTGGCATGCAGTTAAGTGGATTTTCATATATGTACGGGGTAATTCTAACATGTGCTTAGAGATTGGAAAAACTCAAAAGGGTTTAGTCGGATATGTTGATTCTGATTATGTAGGAGACTTAGATCAAAGAAGGTCTCTCACAGGCTACCTATTTGCTTTTAGGAATTGTGTCATTAGTTGGAAAGCAACACTTCAAGCTATAGTGGCTTTATCGACTACTAAAATAAAATACATGACAATTACAGAAGCAGTAAAAGAAGTAATTTAGTTAAGGGGACTATTTAGTGAATTGATAATTGACAAAGGGGCAATTGTTGTATATTGTGATAGTCAAAGTGCCATACATTTCACCAAAGATCAAATGCATCACGAGAGAATGAAACACATAGACATTTGTTATCATTTTGTTCGAGAGGTGATCATTCAAGGGGATGTTTAGATTTTTAAAATTGGCACAGAACACAATATGATCGACATGTTGACAAAGAGCCTTCTAGTTTCAAAGTTTGAGCATTGCTTGGAGATTTGTGAGAGAATGCCTCTTATTTTGACCAAATTTTATTTTGGTTTTTCTTCTCTCAGACATATATGCTACGAATTTTAGCCTATAAATATGCCTTAGTTACTCTAGGTTTTACACAACAAAAATCATTTAGATTGACAGAATTTTGTTCTTTCTTTCAAAGGGCTTTTCTTGTGAGGCTTTGTGTATTTCTTTTAATTCTCTCCATCTTTTATACTCTCATTTATTATAGTGAAATCTCATTTTTCCCGTGGTTTTTATATCCTATTGAGGAGTTTTTTCATGTAAATTTGCGTGTTCAATCTTTTTTATTATTATTTTATTACTTTGTTCGTTGTTTAATCGGGTTTATCCCCTACATCCGTTGATCAATAAAATTCATACGTTATCGTTTGTTCTCCTATTTCCTTTATTATTTAATCTCTTTATTTTTTATTTAATAACACGTTCTCAACACGATATTCCATAAAAATCTGTCAAAAAATTGACCCATGAAGCAATAATTCTTTTTTAGCCTCTTTAAGCGTTAAGCCACACCATTAGAAAATTTATGTCAAAATCAATTGCTTTGCATCAGGCAGAAAATAAAAGAAAAAAAATAAAACCACCCATACTTGGATCTTTTAATTTACAAGTTCTTTCAATCACTTGACTAACCAAACACCACTATTAATTTATATCAATAATCTTATAAATCTTATTGCCGATAGAGAAGAAAACAAACAAAAAACTACCAAAAGAAGGATTCAAACCCATGCCCCTAATAAAATCCATCATCTTATACCGCTAAGGCATTGAAAGAATTGTAGATTTAATATGCCGAGAAATCTATATAACCAGTTCAACTTATCTGATATGTTTTCCCTCTATTTTCTTATTTTTTGGTTAAATTATTTTATGAGAAAAAATATTACTTTAAAGTTTCTTTTAAACAAGAGTTTTTTTTTATTGAGTTAAATTATGCACGATATTTGAATAATTAGATATTTAATGATTAAATTTTTGTTATTAAATATGCTTGATATTTATTCATATTTAAAAAATGCTTGAAATTTGATTAAAATTATAGGAGATTATTCATGACAAAAACATGCATAGATGCATTTTGAATTGAAATTCATGCACGTTTACAGTAGTGGTTAAAAATGTTAGTATTTGCATTATGTTAGGTTTTTATATTTGAGATGTGAGCTTTATCCATACCAATGTTTAACTATTAAAGATCCATTTTAATTGTGAAATAATTTAAAACAAAGAAAGAGCTTGTTATGATTGGATGCACCTGAAGTTGCAAAAAACTCCTATGTGCTTGTTATGATTAGATACACCTGAAATTGCAACATTTTAATATTACCATGGGAAGAATAAAACTAATGAGAACTTGTTGGAGAAATTTTTTTAACTTTTCGTGTTTCAAACATGCTCTTGCAGTAGCAATATCATGAATAAGATTTTAAGATATGTTTTGAATGTTTACTTATTCTTGAATAAAATAACAAGCTATTAATCAAAATAATAAAGCTTGTCCTACTAGATATGTTCCATTCCTTGAAGTGAATGCAACAATACATGTTGTATGCCTAAACATTTAGTTAATGAAAATGAAATAACAATACTTGTTGAATAAAATAACAAGCTATTAAAGAAAATAACAATACATGTTGTACACCTAAACATTTAGTTAAAACTCTATCAAGATTCTATCAAACGAAAAGGAGCCAATGTGAAAATGAATAATAAGAATGATGTTGAATCAAATCTGGCATGCCACATTCATGATCATGGTGAATCTAAATAATAAAGGGATATCTTATTAGTAATAATTACTTTTTGTCACTAAAGGTGGAAACATAGAGATGAATAAGAGAACAACAAAAGTTCTCAATATAACCCTTCAAAGAATAAAACAACTTATGAAAAGTTATTGGATATGTACCTATTGTACACATATCTTATTATTCAATTAATGTTCCTTAAAAGGAATAATATATGTCTCATGGTCAATACAATAATGGATATTATCTTTGGGGATATAAAACATTTTCCTTGTTTGGTAATGAAGCAAATCAATCTTTAGTGGTACAAAATTAATTTAAGGCTCCAAAAGAGTTAATATATTGTTACCCTATATTTATGACAATGAAACATGTTACTCTTTCATAGTGTAAATTTAATTCAAGGCTCCAAAAGAGCTAAGACATTGTATATTTGAAG
Organism: Gossypium hirsutum; assembly: GCF_007990345.1. Classification (NCBI taxonomy): domain Eukaryota; kingdom Viridiplantae; phylum Streptophyta; class Magnoliopsida; order Malvales; family Malvaceae; genus Gossypium; species Gossypium hirsutum. Next base: position 42,706,560 of record NC_053449.1, read on the forward strand.
AAATAAAGTGATAATTAATGCATTTTGTTCTAGTTAGTCTCAAAGAAATTATTATTTTTAAAAAATATTTGTTGTAACAAATATCATATTGAGACTGTGGGTGAGGAGAAGATTAATTTCTACATATTAAATCTGTTAGATTTTGGTAATAATTTTGTATTAGAAAACTACTGCATTTTCCTCTAGTTTATACTATGCAAATATTAGTACGGTTAAATCACATACAATGGTAAATAAAATTTTACATTAGTATCCTTGAAACATGTGCATAGTAGACCAGAAATTTACTAGTCCAAATATACTAATTAGTTGGCATGAACGGTTAGACCATCCCGATCAATAATTGCGACAATATGTGAATTTGAACCAGGCTGAGATGCGAAAATCCCTGTCCAAGCCCAATCATAGTCGGGTTGAGGGGCTATCAAACCCTTGGATAGGTCTATTTTGGCGATTCCAACTTTGATTTGACAAATCTTCCTAACATCAGGGGGAGAGAAATGATAAAAACTGGATAAAATAAATTACTTTGAATGAATTATCATTATCTAGATCCTTGGAGAAAGTAATTTGAACAAGAAGTTCAAAAGGATATTTCACTTTATTGCAAGTTTGTATTTATTGACCTAATAAGAATAACCAAGTCTTAAATACTAGTTGATGTGTCAAAGTCCTAATAGGACAATCTGTTAGAATAAATAATCGTAATGAATGCCTGAAGCATGGTAGAATTGATTCCAATGATGAAAATTCTTGTAAATATAATAATAAATCTAGGTGGCCATATAATGGAGGCGAATGCTCTTGAAGAGACCCAATACATAACTAATTATTAAAAATCCAAAAAAGATTTAGGTACCTGAAGATGGAAATAATGAAAATAAAGATATCTTGATAAGTTATGTTAATACAAGAAAATATAGAACCATGGAAATAAAGTGTTGTCTGTAACGATTTTGCAATGTTGAAATAATGAAAGAAAATGAGGATCTTGGATATGTTGAGAGATATAGACATGGAATAGATTGTCCAAAATGGAAGACACATCAAGTAGAATTAAATTCGTAAAGTTTTTGGACCAGTAGCCCAAACATCTAAAGGTATAAAGCTAGTGAGGTAAGAATGCATCGTTTTGTGAAAATCAAATAAGAACAATGAAGTTTTTCAATTCCTCGCGTTGATTATGAAATGTATAATTGTTGAGAAATGTGGTGATATTGTAGTAAACATGTAATTGTTTTCTATTTATTTGAACGATGAATAAATAAGTAAATAAATTTAATTTCACATTTCACTATTATGTCTTTTGTATTTTCTGCCTTTTATATTTTGCATGCATAGCGAATTGTAAAAAGCAAATATTAGCTCATTAATTATCTAAAGTTCGAACTTAAGATAAGTTGCATTGTAAAGAACACTTACATTGCGAAAAACACAACTTACTTCAGTAGATAATCTGAATGAGTCTGTAATCCCGTAAAAGAATCAAAGTGAGCATTTGATTCAAATACTGAGAAGGATTATTATGTTGTCTACAATTCCAATTTGCGAGATGGCTAGTCTTGGTTATCAAAGTATTTGACTCCACGAGTAGAGACATAGATGTATTCATTGATAGGATGATACATCGGACTGAACCTAAGATGAATTAATTTTGAATCCGTTTGTGAATTAATTCACTTGTGATGTTCATTTTGTGATTTACCTAAATCCTAAGTTAGTCACTGACCATGCTTATGCAACTCATGTGCTTTGATATAAGTGGATGCTCTTGCTCTAAAGATGATTGAGCCCATAGCCGATGTGTTGGGTACATGACTTGTGTATGGCATGACTTTATAAGGAACAATGGAATTCATAGCTCAATTAAAGAGTTAATGGTATCCTCTCATTGGCATTGTGTGGATTGATAAATATGGAACGTAGCCATGGGTTGCTAGTTCTCAAACGAGCAATTTATCATAGCATTTATTGACAATGATCATATTAATCATTAAGAAGACATAATGGTGACAATGAGATAAAATAGGATTGTATTGAGTGAATAAATTTAACTCAAAGGAATCAAGGATATCATATGAGGGTAACACACACCTGACGAGGTCATTGGACAAAGCAGTTGGATGAATTGCTTTCGTAAAGAGTATTCAACAAGGAGTTTTCAATCATAGTACTTCTTGTGGACTGACTCCATGATTAAGTAATTGCGAACTATCAGAACGATGCTTCTGGACATAATTGCAATCACTAGAGCCCAATTGTATATGTTTGATTGGTCATTCCACTAGCTCAACAAAAGCTCAATTGGACTACATTTGAATCAGAAGAAAATTCTATGACTTTGGGAATAATTTAATTGAGTCGGTTTACTCGATGTGGAGTTAAATTAGGTGGTTGTGAGAATTATTCAACTAGAGAATTTGATTAAAGAATTTTCTTAAAAAATTAATTTGGAAATCTAAGTGATTTTTGAAAAATATTAATTTTGATCAAGTAAAATTAAATTGATCAAATCAATTAAAATTAATATGATATTTTTATAAGTTAATTTTCAAGTCAAACAATTGGCCCAATGGGTAATTGAACTTAAAAATTGGACCTAAGATCATAAATTGAGCCCGGGAGCCCAAAACTGAGATCAGGGCCCAAAAATTGGTCGAATCGGGCCCAATATATGAAACTGGGCCAACGGTCCAATCGGTGACTAGACCGAACCGGTCGAGTCGTCATTGACCCGGACAGAACCGGCTCAGGGTGTCGTAAGGGTGTCGCACCTGCATCATCAGACATGACAATGCCAGTGGCTGTGACGACGATGTCTCGGTGGCCGGCGGTGGTTGAAAAGTGGAAGGGTTACACTCCTACTTGGACTCTACTGGAGAATTTGATTTCAGATTAATTATCTAGAAATAATATTATTTTAATAGTTTAATATTAAATTTAATTTAATATTTATCTTAATATTATTTTATTAATTTAATAATATTAAAGTGATTATCTTAATATTTAATTTAATTTAATGATAAGGTAAACATTTTGTTATTTTAATAAGATTTAATATTAAATTTAATCTATTAGATTAAATTTAATAATAAAGTTATTAAGTTTAATTATAGTTGAACTCTCTAAACTCTCCTTATATAAAGAAAGTCTTGGGTTATTATTAAAGTTGTAGAGAGAAAAATCTCTGAAGAGATTGTTTCAGAAAATTTCTAGAGATGTCTTTTTGATTTAAAACTTGACCCAAAAGTTTAGAGAAATTGTAAAATTACCCCACTGATAATTATTGTGAAAAATTTTCTGATTCGAAGCGAGCTCACACTTGATAGACGTGAGCTTGAGGATAGCAGAGAAGACTACTCAGTCGAAGCGCTCATTCTAAACGAATTGAAAAAGTATAAATTTGATTAAATTTTTATTACTTTAGATATCACAACCAAGATATTGTTTTGGAAAAATTTTTAAAACTCTGGTTTTTCCCTAAATTTATTTTTCGCTACGTTTTCCAAACCCATTTTTCCAACAATAACATTTTTGTATGGTGGATGCAATAACTTTCTTTTGTGATGGATATAATAACATTTAGATTTCTTATTAGTCTGGTAGTTTAATTAGACATGTATCTAATAGTTATTGTTACAACTTTTCATATGAATCACTATATAGTAAAAGTTTTATTAAATTTTTGAAGGATTTAGAATGATAAAAACATATAGAAATTCCTGGGAACTTTCAATATATTTGCGTAAACATTTATACAAATTGAAATGATTTAAGCATATGTTGTAAATTTGACTCAGTAAATAATAGTTGAAGGAAGATTATAAAATGATCAAAATACATATTTATACTTTTATAGAATGATCATGATCAAATTTTGCTATGATTATTGATAAATTTGTTTAAGTGGTTATTTGTAAAGTTAATATTCAATATTGGAATATATAGAATATCAGATATCATGTGATGTTGTCATGAGGGGGAGTAAAGACGCGTTGTATTTTTTTCCTTTTAATCGGGGTTTTAACCCATTAGGTTTTCTTGGTAAGGTTTTTCATGAGGTAGCATATTATGCGTATTCCAGATATGTGAGTATCCACTAATTTGGAGTGGATGGTGACAAATCCATCCCTAAAAATACTTAAAAAAGCAAGAATGCTTGCATAAGAAAGATTAAAAGTTATACAAGAGGAAGCAAAAACTTCACAATTTTCATAAGAAAAAGAGAAGACCTTTTAGACAATGAGAAATAATAATAATAATAATAATAAAGTATATAAAACTAAAAACAATGTGAGTCTAAAATGATTATGAAATCATTTACTATTCAAAAATACTCTGAAAATAAAAATAGATAAAGTGGACGAAGAGCCACAATTTACTATTAATTTTAATTTCATCACTACAACAGTTAGAATATCATCGTCATTATTTCTAATCTCTATCAAAGTTAATATTTCAAGTTTAGTCTTGGATAACTTCCTAGTTTTTCCTGTGTCCCGATGATGGTGATATTTAACCAAGAGCCTTGAATTAGAGGAGGCAGGGACGGAATGAATTTTCCCGAAGTAGAAAAGAGATGATATCTTTTGAAGGTAAACATAGAAAGTGGATGTTTTTGTTTTTATTTGGACCAACTAATTATTCACGTTTCAGAACCCATATCGTACCTATCTTCTCTCACTAAATTACATATATTATATTACTGAAATAAAAAGAGTAGCTATTTTTCAATCATTAAATATATACTAAAATTTATGTAAAAGTTGTTCAAACTTTACTTTCTTTTGGCCATTGGTAATAAAATATTTGAAAATAATGAAAAAGAAAGACCATGCTATTCACAGGTTTAATATCTTATTATTATTTTTTTAAATAACCATGGAACCGCTGAAACTTCAATTATCTTGTAATATTTTAATGCTGCCCATAAATTCCTCCGCTCCAAACACTTACTAAAGCTTACTGCAATGTCCGATCCTGCAGCTGCTGAAACTCCACTTTTAGATGACTCAGTTAAAGGCTGCCTTGATTTCAAAGGCAGACCTGTGCACCGTTCAAGCTCCGGTGGATGGACTTCGGCTTCTTTCATAATTGCGGTTGAAGTTGCTGAGAGGTTTGCTTATTATGGAATCTCTTCAAACCTCATAACATACTTGACGGGGCCTCTGGGTCTATCCACTGCCGCCGCCGCTGCACAAGTTAACGCCTGGTCAGGGGTGGCCACGCTTCTCCCACTCCTGGGTGCTTTCCTTGCTGATTCTTTTCTTGGCCGATACCGTACCATCATTCTTGCTTCCCTTGTTTACATTTTGGTAATTCTATTTACATTTTGGCCAACAACAAATGAATGCTTCATCATAATTTCTTCCAATGATCCACTGAGCTATTCAGCTAAGAATTTTGTGTCGGCAGAGATAAAATTATAAAATTGTGTCAGGAATGCTTAAATTAATCTTTTAATTTTAGGAGGACTAAAAGTGCAGTTAATCCATTTACCCAAAGGAAGTCAACGCCCAGCTTCGTCCCTGGCTCAAGCTCTCTTGAACTCATTCGTCATTCTCAAATTAGAGAAGTTGCTTCCATTGCTCAAACAATTACTTTGAAACTCAATTCAAGATTTGAGAAAAATAGCTCTAACATCGACTTGTAATGGAGCAATTTGTCGCTTGACTTAGCTTTCCTGTTGAAGATTTGATGGTTAATTGAACAGAATAAGCTGAATTATTTTAATTTTTTTTGCTAGAGCATTCGGTAGTTGCTTTCCATAAATGACTTGAACTGGAATTGTTTTATTTACATGCAGGGGCTAGGCTTGCTGACTCTGTCAGCCACTCTTCCATCTGTCACCACTTCCGGTGCCCCAAATGCTGATAGTGTCACATTAAACACTTCATCAATGCTTCAGTATCAAGTGATACTATTTTTCTTCTCACTATATCTGGTGGCATTCGGACAAGGTGGGCACAAACCATGCGTTCAAGCATTTGGTGCTGATCAATTTGATGCAGAACATCCTGTGGAGTGCAAAGCCAAGAGTTCATTCTTTAATTGGTGGTACTTTAGTATTGCTGCTGGTATCTTACTGACGCTTTTGATTTTAAACTACATCCAGGAAAACCTTAGTTGGGTTCTTGGATTTGCAATACCTGCTATTGTGATGGCTGTTGGACTGCTTGTTTTTGTGCTTGGAACAATGACTTACAGGTTTAGTGTCAAAGGGGATGAAGAAAGCCCATTTGTGAGGATTGGTCGAGTTTTCATTTTGGCCATTAGGAATCGTAAAATAGCTTCTTCAGCAATTGCTACAGAGGAAAGCTTGAAGCAATTCAAGTACGTGATATATTTTTTCATCTAAAGGAAATTAGGAAATAAACTGATATGGAATGGATTTTCTATTGTGGTGGCAGATTCCTCGACAAAGCCCTGCTTGCTCCAGACAGTACAATGGAGCAAGGAAAAGTGTGTAGCATGAGAGAGGTTGAAGAAGCAAAGGCTGTTTTAAGGCTTGCACCAATATGGGCTACATGCTTGATTTATGCAGTTGTTTTTGCACAGACATCGACATTGTTTACTAAGCAAGGTGCTACAATGGACAGATCAATTACAAGAGGAATTGAAATACCTGCTGCCACACTTCAGTGTTTCATTAGCTTTTCAATTCTTCTCTTCATTCCTATATATGATAGAATAGTTGTTCCTTTAGCAAGAGCCTTCACTGGGAAACCAGGAGGAATTACAACGCTTCAAAGAATTGGAACTGGAATTGCTGTGTCTGCTATGGCAATGGTGATTGCTGCTTTAGTAGAGATGAAGAGGCTTCAAACTGCTCGAGAACATGGGTTGGTAGACAAGCCAAACGTGACAGTTCCAATGAGGGTATGGTGGTTGGTCCCCCAATACTCACTGTGTGGGTTATCTGATGTGTTGGCAATAGTAGGTCTCCAAGAATTTTATTATGACCAGATGCCAAATGAATTAAGGAGCATCGGTATTGCACTCTACCTTAGCATCCTTGGTGTTGGAAGCTTCTTAAGTAGCTTTCTCATCTCTGTAATTGAGACAGTAACTGGTAAAGATGGCAGAGATAGCTGGTTTGCAGATAATCTTAACAGGGCACATCTTGATTACTTTTATTGGCTGCTTGCTGCACTTAGTGCCCTTGGATTGGCTCTCTATGTATATTCTGCAAGATCTTATATTTATGCTAGGCGAAGCACGTCGTAAATAGCTTCTAGCCCATGTTCCTGGGATACCTAAGAAATGAATAAAATATATCATTTCAACATAAATAAATAAAATAAATTTTGTTTTTCTTGAGCTGTTGAACCCTTTAAATAAAATGGCATGTGGATAATTTTTAACTCAAAGTTTACAAATAAAAAGGATTCAATTATTTAATTAAAACTACATGTACTGATGAAATAACAAAGAAACTAAACTGTATCAATTAATCATATGAATAGTTGATTTACAAGATCTATTTATACAACATAGCAAACCCACAACTAAATTTTCACTTATTTCACCAGCAGCGACTTAATTTGGATGAGCGGTACATTTATTTTCGATAAATTTAAAAACAACGGTGGTAGTGAGATTAAATATGAGAGCGATGAGATTAAAAATAATGATAAGGTGTGTGTTTGGATTTAAACATAGCTGTAACGGTGAAGCGAAAATAAAAAATAACTATTAAAAACATTACATTAAATTAAGTTATATGTGTAAAATAAATAATAATATTCCATATTAAATAATATATATTAATTTTTTATTTATGTTAAAACAAAAATTTTATTAATAAACAATTACATTACATATAGTTCATATATCTACTTACTTATAATTAATTCATATAGATTTTTATAATAATAAAATTTATTTATTATATAACTCAATTTTTAATACGATAAAAATAATAAATTATTATAACTTTTATTTATATATTTATTTTAAAATATATTTATAGTAAATATTAAAATAATTATGACAATAAACATATAATTTATATATTTTATGATAAATTTATATACTTACTACATCAACATATAACATAATAAAATTTATTTAATTACTATCTAATAATAAAATTTGTATTTTACTTATTTGGATGCCCAAAAGCCTTATTTTCACACCCATATAAAGGATAAAGTTGTAAAAATATTACCCACAGTAGTTGCTTCTTGTTTACTGGTGTTTGACACTCTAGTTCCAAGACTTTCTCATGCGTTGGAAAATCTTTTGCCGGCTAAATTTGTTGCTATCCAAACGGATATATGTGGTGCGATTGTACCAAAATTAAGAGTAAACGTATTTTACCAAAAATAACTGGGCATCCAAAGGAGCACTAATTCTTCAACTTTTGCACCGTAGGGTTAAGCGAGTTAAATCTCTAAAACTAATTAGCTTGTATATTAATTAAATGTAACATTGAAAATTTACTGAAATTGAATCGTAATCTGAATATATAAAATGACCTATGAATTAAATTGTGGGAGAATGTGAAATGGAATGAGGAGAAGGGCTAGAATTGAATAGAAAGTGTAAAGCACTAAGTGGGTGGTTGAACCAAGCTTAAGCTAAGTTTGTGGAAAGAGATGATCAACGCCATTAATTGTCACTAGCATCATCAAGAATCATTATTTGCTGTTGGATCCATGTTAAAGTTGTTGAAAATTTTGAGATATTTCATAAATAATCAAATCTCACATTTTTAAAGGAAGACATTGAGACCCTTATTTATAAGCAATTATATTTCATTGAGCAACTAAAAGGAAAGTTGAAAAACTGGACTCATGCATAAGGCCCAAAAAGGTCAATGTAATGTACATTTCAGCCTTTTTATTTTTAGATTTCTTTTTCTACTGAAAATTGTGGTAAAAGTATTATAAAAGCTCTTGTATTAAGAGTCAAATTGTATTTTGCCTCTTTTATTAAAAATAGGTAAAATAATCCCTGTACATTAGATCAAAGAGTACATTGGTCCTTTTTGATAAAAAAATCATCTATTTGTACTGCTAAAAATTGGTGTGATTGACAGAATAATCAAACAGTTACACGTGGCATGCCACATATGCCTCATGCTAATATACATGGACTAGTTTATAACAGTAAAAATGGAAGAAATTTTTAACAAAAAAACCAATTTGCTCTTTGATTTCACATATAAGGATTAATTTACCGTAAACTACTTAATTCAATCCACTTACCTTTGCTATTTTTACCTAGTAAAAGTCCTATAAATACCACGACTGACTTTCACCCTAAGCACATCTAAAAAAATATGTCATTCTCCTCTCTCTCTTCCTCTCTTCCTTTTGAGTTTGCTAGATACTTTTTATTGCAATCTATTATTGACTCTTGTTCTTGTTTAATAATGGAAGAGCTTGATGAGTCCTAGAGGATACGCAATATAGAGAAATATCCTTAAAGACAGTGACCAACATGCCTCAAGATATTCAACTTGTATTCTAGGTTCGTTAAATTGGTAACTATTTGCCAACAATCTTAAGGATATTTTTGTACTTGAATGATGTTCGCACTGTGTTGTTATTGTCATTATTGTTATGGTGCTACCTGTGCCATATTTCCTAATGTCCCATGTGCTTGTTGTTATTGTCATCTTGTTGCTCGTATCTCAAAGTTGTCAATATTCCTATTGTTCGAGATTCTCATGCATCACTAACACGTATAAAAAAAGTGGTGATATCTAAATGTTTTTGAAATACTAGAATTAATTTTCTTTTGGAAAAAATGATCATATGTAAAGTATGTTATTTATATAATGAAATGTTTCAATGAAACATGAATCCATGATTTTATGTTGCATGAATTCATTTATTATTATTAGAGAATTAGTAGGCCTAAGTTAGAGTTTAATATGGTGAAATTTTTAATATAGTAATAATGTGTATTTACCTTTAATTTAGTTAATTTTATTTTGACCTTTAATATGGGTTGGACCAAACCCAAGTTCAAATATTAATATTTTAATAATAAGATATTAAATTGCACATTGGGTTTCACTTGAGTTTTGTTTAAAGTTGTATTAAAATTTTAACCATGATGATAATTCTTGTTTGCCATGTTATTGGATTTGATTATGTAAGTTTAATTTATTTACTTTAAATTGCATGCTCGTGTGTACCCGAGTGCATGTGTGCATGTGTCAGTTGAATTTATTTTTTAAACATAATTTATGATGAATCTATGATTACAAGCTCAAAATAAAATTTTGAGAAAAGAATGGGAAAAAGGAAATTGTTTTGTATGGCAAATTCATAGTTAGTTGCTAGGAATAAGTGTGATAGTGTGAAAGTGCATATTTAGGAATGGTTTTGGCTAGGTAAAACTTGGTACTTAAAAGTGTCATGTACACCACCTCTCTTTCCTTTGAACCTACTTGGTGCTTTATTCATCAACTATGCTCACTATTCCAGTATCTAATTGTGATGACAAACTGAACTACTATATAACTTTGTGCAAAAATCAATAATGGAGAAATGATAATCCTATTGATCCAAATGTTAATTTGGTTGAAGTAGATGATATAATTTTGTGGCCATTCCTCAAGTTAATATTATGACTAATATGAAAGAGTAGATGATAGATAGTAGTGACACCCGACACATTTGTGGTAATTAAAATACATTTGTGTCCTACTCCCAAATGGAAGAAAGAGAAGAGACTGTCTATCTTAGAAACTCTTGAAACTACACATATACTTGGAAAAGGCAAGGTTCTGTTCAAACTTACATCTAGAAAGACCTTAGCTTTAATGAGATGCTTCATATTCTTGATGTTTACAGTAATTTGGTTTACATTGGATTATTAGGAAAAGTTAAAGTGAAAGTGAAAGTTTTATTTGAATGTGACAAGGTCATAATAGCTAAAAATATATTTTTGTGAGAAATAAATTTTGTAACCATATATTATTTGTTGTTTGATTTAAAACTTATTAATGACAATGCTAATCTATTTGTTTGTCTGATTGAAATATCATGATTTACGTGGTATGTTAATAATAAGATTTGTGAATATATGTTGTTCTGTAACTGAAATAAAATTAGAGCATTTAAATATTTACTAAAATGTGTGGTTGGTAAATCAAATATACTTAAAAAATTATTTGTATATCATTTGTGTGTGTTATGAATTGTTCAGTCTCCTTTCTGTTTTGGGTTATGGATCTATCACACTTTTTTGGGTTTCGCAGAAAATTTTAAGGTTACAATAATTCTTAATTGATTTCCATTTCAAATGATTTTCTAATTTTACAAAAATAAATTTTAAAAAACGTACGGGGAGATGATGTTCCACGATCTACTTACAAACCCAAAAATTTAATAACCTAAATACAACCAATCTAAAAACTAGGAACCACAATCTTTGGCAAAATGAGTTTATAATAAATATAAAATAATAAACATTCATTCATTCACATATATATAAATTCAAAACATGCATATAATACAATAATGCTACTTCTTATCAATTTAATCAATCAAAAGAAATATAGTACAACTTGACTTTAATACCAATTATTAAAAAAATTAGTTTAAAATCAATTTTATTGTATAGCGGAAAATTATTTTTTTTAAATCGAGTTGTTGTGTTATTTAGAGAAATAAATCATTTATCAAATTAGTTCATGTGTTTTAGGTAAGACAAATTTATTCGTTTCTCGACTTTCTATCAAAACAATCTTCTTTTCCATTTTCAAACCGTCGACTTTTTTAAAGTACAACTCCAAATTTACAAACCGTTAACACAATAAAAACTTTATTGATATTCTAATAGGGAAGATCCATTTCTCTTTATGAGTTAGAAACCAAGGCTGAACTCTCTCAAAAAAATAGAATTTATTAGAAAAATAAATCTCACTATAAAACAACAGAGTGACAACACTTACTGTGATATATTTTTACCTACTCATAGTCTCTATTTATAGAGATAATCACAAGAGTCTTAGCTGAACAAGAGAATGTAAAATAATAATATTTTAATAGAAAATATATAGTCCCAATAGGACTATACATACTGGGTGGCGCCACTCTTCTAGGACTTGGATTTGTTGCCTATCAAGTATTAGATGAGCATGTTGGACTCATTCATTTATTAAGTACAATTATATGTTTTATCTGAACCTTAAACCAAGTTATATAATCTATTGAACCTAATAACTAACTTTCTATTCTCAAAATATTATTTATTTAATTAATTGAATTAATTAATTAATTTACTTAATTAAATTATTTGTTCAACTCAATTCTAATTTTGTTAAAGCTATGACAACTTTATTGTACTAGAATATATGAGTAAATAAATTTAATTGTCTTGTTCAATAAAACTGTAATGACTAATCAATTGAATTTTCCGCTTATTCAATTATTTAATTGCAATCAATTAAACAATAATCTAAAGAAATTAATTTAATCATTAACTCATCTCTTGCTTATAGCGAGAAAATGCATTCACTACGGATAGTAATACATGTGATTTATTTCTCTTGATCGCCATTATTCATCATATCAATTCAAACGCAATCTATATAGGGTTGTGTCGAGTTAGCGGAGGGAAGGACTAGACATATATATTTAGGGCACAAATAATTTGTAATTAAGTTCGAACTCTTTGTTTATTAATTACAACATTATTTAGTCATGGAGTTAACCTATTAAAAGTATCATGACTCTAATCCCTGCATTATATATCATTAATAAAGCAACTTAATTTATGCACGTCTAATTACCTCGCCATATGTGTGTTACCCTCGTAAGATTTTTTTAATCTCTTTGGTTTAAATACTTCACCTAATATGATCATATTTTATCTTATGGTAACCACTACATCTTCGATCATGAAAATGCCAATTACTAGACAAATGACTCGTGGCCACATTATTTTTTCATCAACCATGTACTGTCAATAAGAGGATATCATTCACCTTTTATTGGGCTATGAATTCCACTATTGTAGCAAGTCATGCCATGCAAAATTCGTATGCCCAACGCATTAGCTTTCGACTCTATTACCAATTGAACTCAGACTTTTAATACATCAAAGCATACAAGTCAAACATGCATAGTTAATCACTTACTCAAGATTAAGTTAGGTCATACTATGAACGTTACAAGTGAATAAATTCATAAACAGGATTAGGATTAATTCAACATAGGTCCTATATAGAATTAACCTACACATGACTTGGAGTTAGCTACAGTAGTTTTCACCTTAAAAATTTGGAGACAATATGTACAGGGAGTGATGCCACATGTTTACAAACCACAAAAGCTTGAAGTATTTCCTTACTCAAAAGGAGCTAAATTTGAGACAGAGATGCTGGATTGAACTGCTAAAGGATTATGACTGCATTATGATTATCGCTCGATGAAAGCTAATGTGGTGGCAAATTCACTGAGTCAAAAATCACTGGCATCTTTGAAAGTTATGAACGCTCATTTGGCTATAGAAATAGTTGGCGCAATTCTAACAGAGTTAAGGGTCAAACCAACATTTCATCAACAAATCTAGGATGCTCAAACAATGGATGTTAAGTTGGGAGAAAAAAGAAAACATGTGGAAAATGGTCAACTGAGTGGGTTTACCATAATTGATTATGGGAGTTTGTACTTTCAGGGAAGATTATATGTTCCCGATGATGTCAAGTTGAAATGAGTCATTTTCAATTTAGTTCCTAGTAGCGTTTATGCAATGTATCCTGGAAGCAATAAGATGTACAATAATTTGAAAGCCATATTATTGGTGGAAGAATATGAAAAGAGACATAATAGGTTCATGTCTAAGTGTTTGGTGTGCCAACAAGTCAAAGCAGAACATCGGGCTCTTTTTGGACCGTTACAACTCATTTCAATTCTTGAGTGGAAATGAGAATGAGTCTTCATGGATTTTGTGTCTAGACTACCTCTGACACCGAGGGAAAAAGGATTCAATTTGGGTTATTTTCAATAGATTGACCAATTGAGCTCATTGTATATTTATCCTAGTTGACTACTCTACAAATAAATTGGTTGAACTTTACATTACAGAGGTCGTGAGCCTACAAAAGGTGTCGTCATCTATTATCTCTGACTGGGATTCGAGATTTACATCGAGATTTTGGAATAAGTTGCATGAAGTTGGGCATAGTTAAATTTTAACACTACCTTTCAGCAATAGTCAGACAACCAATCGAAAAGAGTGATATAGATTCTAGAAAACATGTTGAGAAGCTGCATTATTGAGTTTGAAGGCAATTGGGAAAAATATCCACCATTAGTTGAATTTGCTTACAAAATCAATTATTAGTCTAGCATTCGGATGATACCTTATGAGGCATTATATGAAAGAAAGTGTAAGATTCCCCTGTGTTGGACTAGATTAGGTGAAAGTAAGCCACTGGGACCCGAGTTAGTTCAAGAAACTTAAGACAAAGTGAGAATTATTCATGATCATCTAAAAGCTTCATTAAACTGTTAGAAGTCTTATGCTAACTTATAAAGAAAAGGCATTGAGTATAATGTGGGAGACAAGGAATTTTTTAAGGTATCACCATGGAAGAAAATGCTTCAGTTTGGTCGAAAAAGAAAATTAAGCCCATGATTTATTGGACCTCACGAGGTACTAAAATGTGTTGGGCTAGTAGCATACCAAAACGCTCTGCCCCTATGAGCTATAAAAAATTCATAATGTTTTTTATGCCTCTATGTTGAGGAAGCATAGGTCTAATCATTCACATGTTATCACTCCTGTGAAAGTGGAAATTCAACCCGATTTAACATATAAAGAAGAGCCAACAAAACTTTTGGCTCAAGAGAAAAAATAATTGAAGAACTAAAAGGTTTCATTAGTGAAAGTGCTCTAGCACAATCATATGGTTAAATATGCTACTTGGGAAAGTGAGTAAGTTATGAGACAATAATGCCCCAATTTTTTTATTCAAGTAAATTTTGAGGACAGAACTTTTACAAGAGGGAAGGGTTGTAAAGCCCCAAAAATTATCATTTTTTTTTGTCTTTGATATACTAAGAAATTTATTAGAATTTTGATATGAGAAATTTAGATGTAGATGTGACACCAAACTGTTTAACCAATCTCGTGTCTCTTTTATTACTTCTTCTTTACTTGTAACTTATTGTTCTTAATCGTACCATTCAATTGTCGTAACCTAATGTTACAACTGTTGTGCATTTTTAGGAAATAATGATGATTAGGATTGAAATATATTTTATATATTTTTCTAAGTACCCAAATATTATCATTTTTTCACATTTCTCTAAATCCTTAAAATCTTCTAAAGCTAAACTCCATAGCTATGATTACTTTTACATTAAGTTACAACAAAAATCTATCACAAACATCACCCTTTAAGGCAAAACAATAGTTGCCAAAATGAACATCATTATTCAATAAAGAAAAAAGAAGGCGATGAAGCAATTGGTGTATTAAGAGCTAACAGATACTTCACTGGAGCAAGAGATTCGAGTGATAGTCCAAAAATAATCAAAATAAATCCAAAGAACTTGGAATGTATGAAAGGTGGAGTCGATCAAGAGCAAATAAAGCCAATAATACATCGAGGAGCCCCAAGTACTCGTTCTGAATCAAACTAGAAAATTTTTAAACCCACCAATTACACAAATTGAAATTTAAACACGACATTCGTATTTGTGTAGCTAGAATCTATCTTTTGTATAATAAGCTAATTTGATTAATTTGTGTAATAAAGTAGTATTTGTAATTTGGTTTAATTTTCTATAATTTTTCAAGGAAAAAAATACTTTTTACATAAAATTTTCAGTTAAGTTCATTTTTAAACTAAACCAATTGAAAAAAAAAATTCATTTTGATGTAGCCAATTTTATTTCAAGGTTGGTTCGATTTCAGTTTGGGAGAAATATAAAGTCAGTTAAGTCGATTTTTGGTATTTTCAACCGAACCAACTCATTGCTCACCCCCAGTGATGGGCGTCGAAACCACCAAATATAAATTCCTACACTTTAACATAATTAAATAGTAGTATAGAGTAAAAGGATCAATCCCACAGGGATTGGATTACTAATTTTCTTGTTTTCGTGACCAAATTTCTGAGTCTAGGCAGCTATTGTGCCCTCGACCTATGCATGCAAACTGTAAAATAAATGAAAGGGGGAATTTAGTTGATAGAGAAAATAAATTAACAAAAATATAATATAATAAAATAAAAACAGATTTGAGATTGCAAAATAAAATTAAGTGAATTAAATTAAATCGGGGAACTAAATATATTAAAACTTAGCCTCAGCCTCGGTATCCCTTGAACTTGAACCGATCCTTGAAACAATAGTTTTTCTCTTCAAATCGATAAGTTGGTTATAGCGACTAAGGACGCCTCAATCGCCAACTTTTCCTCTTGTAGTCGATTCCGGAACGACCTGCAATTCTAACCACGTGACACGTGTCTGTAATTTAAGATTTCGACAACTTTGCGATCTAGAAAGCCCAACTGGAAGTAACGGCCTCAACCGCATGGGTCATTTAAATCCGATCACTATCTCCCTTAACGAAATCCAACTAGCTTTTTTCTAATTGAACATGCCAATTTTTTCGAGGGAATTCGAATACAGCACGGCTGACTCGGCTTCCCAACTATACGTCAAACAATTCCAACCCAACGCGCGTTTTTTGAATTGAAATCGAATCAACTTTAAGGGACGAATTTGTACTATCCCATACACCGGAAAGATAGTGAATATCGTATTGAAAAGTTTTACTGTGGGTTCATATCTCACGATTATTTTGTCGAAGTGATAATCGAGCTAAAGCTAAAAGGGACTTAGTTAAACAAGAAATAAATCATGCTAATTGGTATCTAGAAGTGATTTTTAATGGAAATGGTAGAAAGTGGAAAGGGAAAGGGACTTGAGAGGCAAATTAGCTAAAGTGTAGAAATGAATGGCAGAATGTCAAGACGCAGAAATGGAGAAAAAAGAAAGGAATTGTTTTATTCCAAAACTAAGTGAGTCTTCAAGTGCAACCAACACTAGGTATTTATACACATTACTCATGCTAAATTTATCATGTTTATCCAAAAAAAATCAACTAAAAATTAAAATTTAAAAATCAATGTTTAAACTAAAGATCAAATTCAAACTATTTATAAGATTTTGACAATTTGAAAAATAATCTGATTTGAACCAGTCAACCACTAACTCTTTTAATTCTTCAATTTGGCCTTCCTTTTTGCTTTTCGTTCCAATTTAGTCCATTTTGTTTGATTTTGAACTTTGGCACACCAATTTCATCACTGATAAGAAAAACACAAGTTTAGTAGCATCTTATTCAAAAATTAGTCAAAAATAAATACATTAAAAGCACAAATTTAACTTGCTATCACCTAGTTGCATCAACTCCCACGTCATCAATTTTCAACTTTTAGTTACCACACCACTTGCTATGTCATCACTTAATGGTTGTTTGGGGCTTCAATAGAAAACCTAATTTGTAGGCTTAATTGATTTGTATTTTTTTATTTATGCTCAATTGTGTCTTATTTTCAATTAGGGGCTCAATTGATTATTATTTTTTTACAAGGGTTTTGTTTACCATTTAAGCCAAAGAAAAATTATATGGTAAATACAAACATATCAAAATTTACATAAAATAGAAGAAATAATTAACAAGTAATATGTATATATATATTTATAGAGAAAATATTTGGTACATTGTTAGTGGAGATTTTAGACTCTACAAGCAAGGGTAGAGGGTTGACAAGTGTCCTATTGAGATATAGTAAAATATTAAAAAATACATATTTAGAAAAAGAGACATGTCAATTTTTCAAGATTTCTTGTGGAATAAAAAAAAGTATACTATCAATGTACCATATATTAACACATACTTATAATACCCCGAATACTTAATTTTTATTTGAGAAAAAAATGATGAAATTTGTGAATTGATAAAAAAAAAATCAAATTTGGTCACAATGGGACTTGAACTGGCAACCTTCAACTTATGTAGATTTAGTTCTATTTATTTTATGGTTGACATGGCTTATATATACTATATAGTAAAAAGAAAATATAAACAAATGGAACACTAAAATTTTTAATTATATTTCTGGAGATTTATATATATATATCAACATGCATTAACACATTAAAAAATCAAAAAGAGAGAAACATTCTTTATCACGTGCAATATTCAAAAACTAGGCGAATGGTCAAATCAATCAAATCATCTTTTGAAATACAAAAGGTTTCAACAAAAATAGTAAGTTTAAAAAAATAGGTTGAGCAGACCCATTTGAAATAATGGTTAAGCTTAGACTTTAATATTCAAACCCTAAGTTGACCTAACCTAACCCATTTTCAAGTTTATATGTTCTTTTTTCTCCTCTTTTCAGAATAATAATAGTAGATTAATAATCAAGAAACCAAGATAAATCCCAAGACTAGTTTCACGAGCCGTGGATCAAAGCTCGTGATGAATGCACACAAAACATCTTATGGAGGTCAATTGATTAAATGGGCTCATTTGACCCACTTGAATTGGCCTGAGAGAATTTTCAAGAGAATTCTCATCTTTTGAGGGTTAGGTTGACTTAGGCAGATTTGAAATAAAGAAATCACCTAAAGTCACGCAGTTTATCAGACTTAATTCTAACCCCGTAAACTTGGTGTAACATCCCAAAATTTAGCTTAGAAGTTTTGAGAAATTATTTTAAAGATGAGTAAATTTCCTAGTGGTTAAAAGGAAAAAAGCAAGCATAGTAATTAGATCAAGGTCCCAAATTTGAATCTCTTCCCTTGCAAAATAGCTAAAATTTTGATAGACATTTCCTTCTCATTCTTTTTGTATTGCCCCTACCTAGGTATAAATATAATTTTTATTTATTTTTTCAGCCTTTAGCCATTTTCTTTTCACCCTAGCCACCCTTCCCTCTTCCTCTCCTATTTTCTCTTCAATTTTTCTTTTCTTCTCCTTTGTGTGTCCTTGCCCAAACCACCAAGATCCACCGTCCCTTTTTTCTTTCTTTTGCAATGGGTTCTTGCACCATTCTCCTGTTCTTCTTACTTTCATTTTTCCATATTTTTCCATCTTCAAACTTGAAATCTTTAACCCCCAAGAACAATCTCCATTGCCACCCCTTCCTTCTAGTTAATGTAAGTGACATTTTTCTTTCGTTTTCTTGGTGAATCTTTCAAGAAAATACCCAATTTTCTATATATGGAATTGGGTGATTTTTAATGATTTTATGGGCAATTTTCTAGCCTTCAAAAGTGATTTTAATTGGCTTACAAATCAGCCCCGATTTACCACTATGAGTGGTGATGCGCTACACTTTAGCACTACTTTTCACCTACAGACGGATAGTCAAACTGAGCGGATTATTCAGATACTTGAGGTTATGTTGAGATGTTGCATTCTTGAGTTTGAAGGTACGTGGGAACGATACTTGCCACTGATTAAATTTGTATATAATAATAGCTTTCAATCGAGTATCAAAATGGCACCTTACGAGGTTTTGTACGATTGAAAATGTCGAACACCTTTGTATTGGACTGAGCTCAGTGAGAATAAGATACACGGGGTTGATTTGATCAAAGAGACTAAACAGAAAGTGAAAATAATTCGCGATAGTTTGAAAGTAGCGTCAGATCGTCAGAAATCTTATGCAGACTTGAAACGGAAAGATATTGAGTTTCAAATCGGGGATAAAGTATTTTTGAAAGTCTCGTCATGGAAGAAAATACTCTAATTCGGTCGTAAAGGCAAATTGAGTCCGAGGTTCATCGGACCGTATGAGATCATTGAACGCATTGGGATAGTTACTTATAGATTGTTGTTGCCACCTGAGTTAGAAAAGATACACAATGTGTTTCACGTATCGATGCTTCGACGATACAGATCTGATCCCTCACATGTAATTACTCCGTCAAAAATAGAAATTCAGTCTGATATGACTTATGAAGAAAAACCGATTCGTATCTTAGCTCACGAGATTAAAGAACTACGCAATAAGAAAATTTCGTTAGTAAAAGTAATGTCGCATCGACACGATGTTGAAGAGGCTACGTGGGGACCCGAAGATGCTATGAGACCGCAATATCCAAATCTGTTCAACGGTAAGATTTTCGGGGACGAAAATTCCTTAGGGGGGAGAGTTGTAACATCTCAGTTTAGACCCTAGTCGGAACAGTGGTTTTAGGACCATGAATCTAAGTCAGAAAAATATTTTAATTATATTTTATGTGTTTATAGCATGTTAGAATGCATGCGTGAAATTTTCATGAATTAATTTTACCGATAGGTTGTTTAATTTTATAAATGGACTTAATCACTTAAATTGTAAAAGTGGCTTGCTATTTGTTAAAGTGCTATATGGCTATGTTCTTTTAATGTGGAGGCATTAAAATGAAATTAGGCCATTAAATGATAGTATAGACGGTAGTGGACAATCATTATTAAGCTTTTATATTATTTCATTAAGGATAGTTTGGTAATTATGTTAATAATGATAATAAAAATAAAACAAAACATCACTTGTTCATCTTTTTCATCACCACTGCCGAAACTTAAAAGAAAAAGAAAAGAAAAAGAGTTCCTAAGGTTCGGTCTTGTCTAAGCTTGATTAAGGTATGTGTTTAGCTCGATTTTTGATAATTTTTTACGTTTTTGAGATCATTGCTTTGTGTTTTAGCTAGCTCATGCTTGAATTTTTGAATTGGTTGAGCATTTTGTCATTTTCCATTGAAGAGAGCTTGTTTTTTTTGTTGTTTGATGATGGAAAATAAATATATGTTGTTAGATTATCATGTTTAATTAAGTGATTTTTAGTAAAAATGCCTATTTGGGATTAAATTGTGAATTTTGTAAATTGAGGGGTCAAAATGTGAAATAAATGAAAGAAATGGGCTGCTAGGGAACTTAGTGAAATTCAGCCAAGCATGAGTGTGGTGAAATTTTTAATATTTTGTATTTTGTGAAATAGGGACTAAATTGTGAAAAATGTGAAATGTTAGGGGCAAAAGTGTAATTTTCCCATTTATGTGTTTTTGGAATAAATTTTAATGAAATGTGTTATTAAATAGCCAAATTTGAATTTATATAGATCAAGAACAAAAGAAAACAGAATTAGATCGAGGAAAGTCGAAAGTGGTCGAGTAGTCGACTCCATCCGTTCGTCTTTGTCCGAGGTAAGTTCATAAGTAAATAAATGTCATTAATTTTGAATGTATATGAATTATAAGTGCCGAATTTAATTATTAAATATATTTGGGTATATGCCGAATTTGATATATGGGAGAATTAATTACGAGCTTGAATTGATCGAATTACGACGTCCGAAAGCCCCGTACAAACCTTAGGAATAGTTAGGATACATATGTCATGACATAGGATTCCGATATGTGATTACGTGTAAGACCATGCCTGGGACATCGGCGTCGTATATGATTTCGTGTAAGACCCTGTCTGGGACAGTGGCGTCGATATTTGATTACATGTAAGATCATGTCTGGGACGTTGGCATTTTTATGAGCTTTCCGAGTTATCTGAGTATCCTATTTGATTTCGAACGGTTCAACGGGCAATGGTACGGTAAAACCGAATGTGAGTTCGAATTAAACAATTCAGGTATGTTTGAGTTTATATGAAGTTTGAAAATAAAGGTAGGTGTTGTTGTATAATATGATATTGTGAGCTAATTGTTTAAATGTGATTATAAATACATGTGTTTGAGATTGGGAGTATTCGGCCTACTTGAAATAATCATACTAATGTTCATTTGATATTTTAATTGCTTATGACTTATTAAGCTATTCAAGCTTATTGTGTGTGTTTGTTCATTATTTTATAGATTTTGGAAGTTAGTTACAAGCTCAGGGATCGTCAAGGAAATCCGTCACACTATCGATTGCTATTTCGGTATTTTTTTTTTTAAACTTGATCTTTGAACATATGGCATGTATAGGCTACCGATTGTTGTTGTCGATTTTGAAGTTGTATATATGTAAAGCCATGCGAAAATGGCTAGTAATGATGTTTATGTTTATGCATTTTCAGTCACGGTATAAGTTCGTGTTGGGAATTATGTTTCATGAAATATGTTGCGGTGTGCTTGATATATGATTTGGTATAATAGGCAATTGTGGTTGTTATAATTCGGTTCAAGTGAATTAAGCATGGTTGTTGGACGTGTTTGGGCATGGTTTATTATTGATTTACATTTTGACTGTAAATTGTTTATGTATTAGTTTGGGAAATGACAGTGATGAGCTGTTATATTCGGTTGATGGTAGGTAAATGAATACATATGTGCCTATGTCATGAATTTTGGCATGATTTATAGTATATGGAATTGGCATGTTTTGAATTGGCTAAATTACATGAAAAATGATTAATGTTAGTCGAGCAATGTATGAATTGGTTATGTTGCAAGTGAAATTCGGTCATTAGGATATGCTTGTATGTATTTGTACAATTTTGCTTAGTTAACCATGAGGTATAGTTCAACTTAGGCTAATGTGCGCATGTGGGAAAGCTTATAAATGAATGTTTTGATGTAAGTTGAGTACATGAAAATGAAAAATGATTAAATAAATATTATTGATATGTTTAATTTCTAAAGCATGATTAGTATATGTTTTATAAGTGGTAAAAATCATGTTGGTTTTCGTTTGGTTAAGTAATGCAATGTGTGAATATTATAAGTTGAGAACTACATGGTTTAAATTAATATGGTCTTATGCGCATAGTCTTGTGATGAGTTAAAATGGCTAGGCATATTTGGTTTCGATTGGGTTTTTTTTTTCTTTGAGCATGCGGATTAGGTATGTTATGAAATGTCTTTGATGTTCGAAAACGATTAAAGATATTATAGTGATTTGCGTATGAATTAGTAATGCACATGATTATATTTGATTAATTGGTAATGTTTAAAAAAATCGAAATAATTTTGTGCATGATTTGTATTTAGTGATTGTGACAAACTGTGCTTATGTTTGGTAATGTCTCGTAACCCTAATCTGGTGACGGATACGGGCTAGGGGTGTTACATTTATAATCTATATGAATAGATCATTAAATATAACGGTTGGATTATTAAAATATTAACCATATAAAAAATTACGAAAATATATAAAATCACTTAAAGTTTCACACTGATAAAATATATATAGTATATCTACTTAGTTAGTTGTGTACCCAATAATTATCCTTAGAAAAAAAATATTACTAACTCATATACTATAAAATGATTAAAAAAAATACTCTTATCAAATGTAGGTGCAAATTATATGATGGACTAAAATACAATACAAATATTAAAAAAAATTTAATATCATAAAAAATAATGAAGTAGATAAAAACAAAAACAAATTCTCTAAACTTAACGCAACAACAAATTATGGACAATACATTACAAATAATATGAACAAACAAATTATACTCTGAACTAAACCACTAAATAAATAAATAAAATACGACGAGAAAGAACAAAGCTTAAATGGTAAAAAGCCATTGTAAAATAAATTATTTTTTATTTATATATTTTTTAAATTTATTTTTTAAAAAATATTTATGATATTTTTTAGAATTAAGATGAAATTAAGAACATTTGAAAATTTTGAGAGTTAATTTTTTAAAATTATGACTATATCAATATAATATATAAAAATTGAGGGCTGAATTTATTATCATATCGTCAACTTGCTGTTTGTGATTTTAACGAAAGCGATCAAAATAACTAAATTATATAACGTGTATGCTTAAATTATAAACCTTTTATTTTGAATACTTCAAATGAATTTTTTATATATGCATAACTTAATATAAAAATTAGGGAAATTAGATGAAAGTTTCATATTTTAATTTAATGGTATTGAAATTATACTTTCTATTCCGACATTAATATGAGCTTACGGGATAATGAAAATGTATTTTTAACTGCTAAACATAGTTTACAATAGCTGATCCGCTTCATTTATGGGCTGATAAAAAAAGCCTGAGAATTATAAAAACAGCTTGGTCCCGGCGGGGCTCGAACCCGCGACCTTCGGCTCATAAGACCAACGCTCTAACCAACTGAGCTACGGGACCAACGAGAAGCTTGGCCCCCACTGGCTGTTAAAAAAACCTGATATATGGGGTGATAATAAAAAACCCTGAAAATTTTAAAGAAGAAGGCTTGGGTCCCGGCGGGGCTCGAACCCGCGACCTTCGGCTCATAAGACCAACTGAGACACGGGACCAACAACGAATATCGTCGTGTTATTTTTTTTATTCTTTTTTAAAATGATGCAAAATTTCGAATTATAATAATCTTTTTAATTTTAAATTTTAAAAGCGGCACTCTAGAGTATATTTTAAAAAAATTAAGAATATACAAATGAGACACTTGTCATATTTTCAATCATGGTGGAGTTATGTACAACATGCATTTATTTATTTGCAAAACCATAAAAACTTAAATGGATTATCTTAGTCCCTACACTATTAAAAAGAATCAAATAAGTCTAAACTGTAATTAAGTTAATATTTTATTTATAAAAAGTATCTTGAATTGTAGTTCAATTCCAAACAAAAAAATTCATTTGCAAAACCATAAAAACTTAAAAATTAATAACTCTTTTAAACAGTAGATGATACTTTTTAAAAACAATAAATGATAATTCAATTCCAATTTACCTTATTTAATTCTTTTTAATAGTAAATAAATTAAATTAATTCATTTAATAATAAAATGATTTCAATATAGTAGTATAGGTATTTAGCAATTAATATCATGACATAGATAGAGGCTATGTTATTAGTTATCTTACTTACGATGCGTTCTTTTTTGTGGAAAAGCACTTTATTGCACTAGTAACCAACAACATTTCGCTTTTGTAATTAAAAGTGATGTTAAAAAGTGTTTTTTCACTTAAATATAAAAACTATAATTTAGGTGTATTTGACTTTTGGGTTTGAGAGTAAAAATTATTAAAATAATTTTATTTGTATTAACTATTTAAAAGGTATATAAAAAATTAGATTATATATCATTAAATTAAATTATTTAAATATTTTATGTATCATTATATTGAATTATTTAAATATAATTTATCATTATATTAAATTATTTAAATTTTATTTATTATTATATTTACTTTTTTTAAATATTTTATATGTCATAAAATTTTATAAATAATTTATATTAATTACTTAAAAGGTATTTAAAATTTAAATTTCATGTATCATTATATTAAATTATTTAATCATATAACTTAATTAATTTTTTTTTACTTTCTACTATCATGTCTAAAAATGACATTTTAATTTTCAACCGTAATTTTTTACAATAATAGAGAACACTAAAAACTAACAAACATACATTTTCACAATACTTTTCTACCACACTTTTGAAAAGCAATTTTATTTCAAAAAACACTTTTGAAAAATAATTTTTAAATATATATAATACATCAAAAATAATAAAAATATTAAAATAAATATTTCTCAACAAATTGAAAATAAATTTTTAAAAAATATGTATATTTAAATAACACTAAGATAGATGTAACTTAACAAGCAAATGCCTCTAAAATAATAACAAAATTAACAATAAAACAAGTGTTATAAAAATATCCAAATAATAACAACAAAGTAGTAGTAAGATAATAGTGAAATGATAGCAAAATAGGGAGGAAACAACAAAAAAATAACATTCAAACAACAAAAAATAGTAAAATTTTTTGTCCTTTTGTGAATTCGGGTCGGCCCTGAGTAAAAATACCTTACCTAAGGCCCAACCCATTTTTTAAACAAGCCCTTTTTTTTTTGCCCAAACCAATTTTTCAGATCTATATTTTTATCCAAGCTCTCTCACTTTTCGGGCAAGCATCTAGCTTGACTCATGAACAATTCTATGGAGAACTAACCTTTACTCGACTTTTTATTATTTTTGAAGCATACATTGTATGAAATGATTAGTCAATAATCATCCAACGTTGAAAAAAAATAGCTACATTGAACTAACACTCGAAATCTAAGTAACATATATAACTGGTTAAATTTATTCTAAATATTTATATTCTTTGTGCATTTGGAATTTAATTAGATATGCTCATAGTCGGGTCATTCGTCTTGGCCCAAAGGCCTATTCAAAAAAAGAGAAGGTTTGGACAAAATATAAGGCCTGAAAAATAGGTTTGGGTAAAATTAAAAGCCCATTTCTTATATGGGTCAAACCTTGGGCAAGATTTTCTTGATCTGAACCCTGCTTGGCCCTAATATATTATATTATAAAAATATTATATTAATTATACATGTTAAGTAATTATATATATTTATATTTATACTAAATCACTAACTCAATAACAATTAAATTCATTAACCCAAACCTAAAAAACAAACTTACCCAACTAAATAATCCAACCCAAAATAAAAATTTTTAAAAAGTATATTTAATACAATAAAATATTTATTATATTTATCAGTGTTTTTTAATATAATAAAATATTCATTATATTTATGGTAGTGTTTTTTTTAATATAAATACTTTTTAATATATTTTTAATGTGTTAAAGTGGTTTTTTAGTGCATTCGATGTGTTATATTTTTAAAAAAAAATATTTTTAAATTAAAACTAATCTAAAAAAATCAAATATGGGCGGATTTAGTTGGGCTTGGATTTACCTTTCTTAAATTGAGTTGGGCTTGGGCAAAAAAGTAAGCCCATTTTTCGGGTCGATTAGAGCTTGGAAAATTGGTCTAGATACTTTGTATGGACCCGATCCGGCCTAGCCTATGAGTACCTTTAAATTTAAGCTCCCTACTTCTATTTCTAAGAATTTAGTTCCTTTACTTTTTAGATTTTAAAATTTAGTTCTAATTTTTAACTCTGTTAAAATTCGTCTATTAAATTCATTGGTGCAATATTTTGAAATTAAAAAAATACTCACTTCGTAGTCATGTAATAAAAAAAATGTTATTGTAATGAACCTGAATTTAGCAAAACAAAAAACTATGTTAACAATTAAACTTGTATTTTTAAATTTTAAAAATAAAGAGACTAAATTCTTTGAAATAAAAGAAAGACTAAATCCCAAATGTACAAAAAACATAGGTATTTAGAACATATTTTAACCTATATAAATTTATAACTTGCATCCCCTAGCATATATATAAGATTTTGTAGAATATATAAAGAGAGCTAATCCTATGACACTAAGTGCAACAAGGGACCAATAAAAGTAATCAATATGAGCCATATTTAGATTATTTGCAAACCAGCTATCTCGACCACTCCCACTAGTCACTTTCTCAATAGCAGAGATGAGAAAACTGCTTAAGAAGTTTCCAACACCAAAGATGATAAGGTAGAAAGCAAGACAGATGCTCTGTACCTCACCATAAAAAAATTCTTGAAAACCACCATTATCACAAACACTCAACTAGGCAAACATCGACCTCAAATCAACCGTCGACTTCCAACTCAAGGCATCCGTAGTAATATTTGTCAAGATCATTTTTACCAAATAGTAATGATAATCATTCATCTCAAATGACTGATTATGGTAATGTTATTTTATAATTTATTCTTTAATCAAGTTATGAATTCCACTATTGTAAAATAGATCATGAAATACATAAGTCATGTACCTAATATACCAACTTTTGACTTTAATACCAAAGAAACATATGTTTTCAATATATTAAACTACATGAGTTAGGTTGTAAAACCCTAAATTTCGTATGTGTGATTTGCTAAATTTCGTCATAAGTAAGTATTTGCCTTAGTGGTTAAGTGATTTGTGTATGTGTTTGAGGTTTTGGGTTCAAGTCTTTTGGAAATTTTGTTATTTTTGTTCCTAGCCTTATCCTTAATTGTTTGGCTTATATTATATTTCCGGTCAACTTATGTCAAAATGAGCTTGTTGGTTCAAGTGGTAAGGTGTTAGCTTGCTCTAAGCTCTTGTGTTCAAATCTTCGAGTGGACGGAGGATAATAATTTTTGGTTCCGTGTGTGTGTCGTTTAAGTATTAAAGGTTTGGTGGAATTGAAATTTTATGGTAACTGGATGAGGATTAGTGGATTAGATTTTGTGGGATTTGGTTGGTAGTGAGGGTAGTGGGGAGTTGAGAGTATTATCTTGAATTTAATTTAATTTTTAATTTGTTTCCAAAGTTCCCTCTTTTCCCCATGCTTTTGTTCCTCTACAAATTTTCTTATGATGTTATTTTTTAGGTCCCTTCCCATTTTTTCTTTCTTCAATTCTGACATATTTTTGCTCTATTGAATCGTTGTGACTTGGATTCTTTTAGTTCTTCTTGCGGTTTGGTAAGTAGGGTTTATGTGTGTTAGCTTGGTTTAAGGATTTTTGGAGTGACGAAGTTGTGGTAATGGTTTTTGTAGCAGGAAATTAACAGTTGTGAATCTGTTGGTTTAGGTGGAAATTGTGAGTTTAACGCTCCTCCAACGAATTAATTCTCGTAGGGAAGTGTTGTTCGTTTGAGGGTAAGTGATTTGTCGATTTGGGATAATTGTGGTTGTTGAAGTTTTGATTATTTGGGAAGTCGATGGACTTTAGTTTCGTAAATTGGAGTGTTCATGAGGAATAATTTGTTAAGTTTGTGATGTTTTTAGGTACTGGTTGTCTCGTGGGGGCGTTCAATCGAATCTAGACTAGGTGTGTAACGAGAAACCCGAAAAATAGTGAACGATGAAAACTGAAATTGGGAACTCTCGACGCCACATGGCTATGTGCTAGGCCGTGTATGACAAACAGTCTAGGCCATTTTGGGCCTTGTGGACCATACGGACGTGTGGGCTCAAATTTTAAAAATTTTCCCTAGGGTCGTACATGTTGTCCCGATTAACTATGGGTTTTCTATGGGGTCGGTATGTGGTTATATAAGCTATAAAACATAAATTCAATTAATCTGTTAGTATGAAACTTGACGTAAATAACGTTTGATATGTATGATCTATTATGTATAAAGCATGTTCTACATATATTATATGAGCATGTATGATATCTAAACTTGGGCATCTATTATTTCTGTTTATATTTGATTTCGGGGCAAGACATATATTATGAGGAGAAAGTGTTCTGTGAGAGGCGATATCTTGCCCATTATACTTGTAGCACTGCTGCGATTATTCTGAAAAGTATCATACCGACACTAAGTGGTGTGTAGGGCTGGATGGGTCTTTAAGACCTATATAATGTGCAGGGATGGTCAGAGATGGTATATAGCGAATGGGGGTAGGATTGTAATTTACATATGATTCTGATTCTGTATGAGATATACATATGTATCTATTCTGTCACATTGTAAATCTGGAAATAAATCTGTAATTTTTTTTTGTTAAGTTACATACTGAGTTTCAAAAACTCACTTTCTGTTTGTTTGACACTTTCAGGTAACCCTCAAACTTAAACGGGTCAGTACGACGGGAGCTCAGTTATGTCCATATTTTCATGAACTTATTTTACTTCAATTTGACTTATTTAAAATTCTGGTTTAAGAGTTTTGTAAATTTTGGACTCTCTCTGAATATTTGGGATAACATTTTGTTTTGGATTTTTAGTTTTGATTTTTTGTATGACACTTGATTAAATGACCATATTTTTGTAATCAACAGTTTTTGATAAAACAAACTCGATTTTCCAAAATATAACGATCTAAGGGTTTTCCACTGCAACATATTCGATTTTATTAGAAAATGTAAACAAACAACGGTTTTAATTAAATATGCGTGACAAACATGTTTTCAAATAAAACATGTTTTTTAAAGTAACAAAGGTTCACGCTGTTTTTAATAAATGAAAACTGAATTTCAATTCATTTTATGTAATCACTCCAGATTCAGCCATAACATCCAGGCCGGGTTTGAGGTGTTACATTTAGTGGTATCAAAGCTAGGTTGCAAAACTCGGGCTGTAAAATTTTGGGTTCAAAATTGTATTTGTAAAAATTGTTTTCTACATAAAGCTTAATTTTAAATCTGAAAAGTAAGTTGTGGAATACCGAGTCTCCGGCGCTAATCCTGTAAGTATTTCTGACTTAGAAAAACTTTAGTTTAGAAACCTCTGAAATGATTAGAACTGTACTGTGATAATTAGAGACTGAAATATCTTCGAAACTCTCTCTGATAACTTTTGAGTATAAAATATCTGCTAGTAAATAATAGAACTAATTCATAAAATTCGTAATGTAGATATTTATTAAGATAAGCATTCGTGGATCACATGGACGCAGTACCTGTGTGCGCGACGGGCGCCATAGAGGGACTCGAGCTGAGTCGTCTTCAATGGGTAGTATGCCCAATATGGATACGAGTGAGACACCAGCTACACCTACTGTTGAGACCAGGTCTCAAAGTCGCTTGGTTGGGGACGACGCATTATCCCAAGCTATGCTTAGAGTGTTGGAGAGGGTTACTAGACCCCATTCTAGTTCTCAAAGCTGTGGGTTGGTAACTGAATGACTCCAATCTAACGATGCGGAGTTGTTTAGGGGCATCACTAAAGTCGCCCTGACTATGGCCGAATATTGGTTGGAGGCCACTAAGAGGATCATGAATTATATTGACTATATCCCTGAGTAGAAATTGAAGGGTGCAGTATCTCTACTTCGTAATGAGGCATATTAGTGGTGGTTAACGGTTGAAGAGGGTACTCAGCTGAATCAGATTACTTAGGATCAGTTTAAGAGCGCCTTCCAAAGTAAATATGTGGGGGCGAGTTATGTGGATGATTGTAGACGTAAGTTTATGAACCTTACCCAGGGGGATAGCACTGTGGCCGAGTATGAGGCTAAATTTCTAAGACTGAATCATTATGATCGTGGGATGGTATCAATTAAGTATGAGAATTGTGTCTGCTCCACAAAGGGATAATCTGAGGGTTTTGATAGCTCCACAAAGGGAGCGGGAATTTTCCATCTTGGTGGACAAGGCGAAGATCGCTGAAGAGGTTAAGCGCGTTGAGGGCCAGAATAGGGAGTGTTAGAAGGGTAAGAATAAGAGGGATTCAGAGCCTTCTAGTTTTGCTCAGAGGCCTAAAAATGGGCTACATCTTATGGGCCTTCGAGAGTTAGGGTTCCAATTGCTCCTACTGCGGCTTAGCCATGTAGAGATTGTGTAGACGCCATTCGGGTGAATATTAGAGGAGGTTGGGAACATGTTTGCAATATGGGTCGATGGAGCACCATATCAAGGATTGCCTACAATATTCTGATCAAATGTAAGCTTTAGCTTCGAGATTTGTTCAGCCTCAGCGGACAGTTTAACAGCCGCATAGGGGTCGTGGTCCGACCAAGGGTGGTAATAGTGTAGGTAGAGTCAGACTGAGGCGAGGCAACCTGTGTTGGTTTATGCTGCTAGACGTCGTAAAGGTAGAGACGCCGCTGATGTTATTACCGGTACATTTTTTTATTAATACTACCCCTTATTTTGCACTGATAGATGTAAGGTCAACACATTCTTATGTAGCTAATTCTATTTTCGTGAACTTGGGGATTTTTTTTGAAAGAACTTTCGATGAGATTATTGTACTTAGTCCGTTGGGTTAATCTGTTCGGGTTAGTAGACTGTATAGGAATGTACCATTGGAGATACAAGGGGTTGTGTTTCTGACTAATTTAATGGAGCTACCATTTGGAGAATTTGACCTGATTTTGAGGATGGACTGGCTCGTGGAGTGTCGGGTTAGTTTGGATTATGCTACTAAGAGGGTACTTTTGAGATCTCAGAATGATGTGGAGGTGGTTATGATTGGCAAGCGTCGAGATTACTTATCCAATGTGATCTTCGCTCTTATGGCTGAAAAGTTGGTTCAAAAAGAGTGTGAAGCATATCTAGCTATTGTGAGTGATTCAGCTTCTATGGGTTCGTCTGTTGAAAAAATTCGAACGGTTAAAGAATTTCAGATGTTTTCCAGAGAAGTTACCAGGTTTGCTTCTGAATCAGGAAGTTCAGTTTGAAATTGAGCTTTTACCGGGTACAGGTCCGGTGTTCATTGCTTCTTATCATATGGCACCGAAGGAGCTTGTGGAATTAAAGGCTCAGCTTCAGGAACTTCTTGATCGTGGGTTCATCCGTCCTAGTGTGTCTCCATGGGGGACACCAGTGTTATTTGTAAAGAAAAAGGATGGTACCATGAGATTGTGTATCGATTATCGTCAGTTGAATAAGTTAACAGTGAAGAATATGTACCCACTTTCGAGGATTGACGACTTGTTTGATCAATTTCATGGGGATTCTATGTTTTCTAAGATAGATCCCCGTTCTGGGTACCATTAGCTTCAATTTAAGGAGGTTGATGTCTATAAGGATGCTTTTAGGACTTCATTTGGTTTGACGAATACTCTGGAAGTATTCATGAATCTTATGAATCGAGTTTTTCAGCCATACTTGGATCAGTTCATCGTAGTTTTCATCGACGACATTTTAATATACTTTAAGATCAAATATGATCATGATGGGGATCTTAGAGAAGTTCTTCAGATACTCCGAGAGAAACAGCTCTACGCTAAGTTGAGTAAATATAAATTCTACTTGAGGGAGGTGACTTTTCTGGGGCATGTGGTTTCTACAGAGGAGATTTAAGTTGATCCTAAGAAAATGGAGGTTCTGCTTGAGTGGAAACAGGCCTAGGAATGTTTCAAAGATTCGCAGTTTTCTTGGACTTGCAGGTTATTATCAGAGATTTTTCGAGGGGTTCTTGTTAATTGCAGCTCCTCTACCTAAGTTGATGGGTAAGAACGCCCCATTTGTCTGGACTGATGAGCAACAATCGAGTTTTGAGAAGCTCAAATCTGTTTTAACTCAAACTCCTATTTTGATACAATCTGAATCTGGTAAGGAGTTCATGGTATATAGTGATACGTTGCATGTCAGTTTGGATTGTGTTCTGATGCAAGATTGTAAGGTTATGGCTTATGCGTCCCGATAGCTTAAGTCACATGAGGGCAACTATCCTACGCATGACCTTGAGTTAGCTACAGTAGTTTTCGCCTTAAAGATTTAGAGGCACTATTTGTATGGTGAAAGGTGTATTATTTACATCGATCACAAGAGCCTTAAGTATCTCCTTACCCAAAAGGAGTTAAACCTTAAGCAGTGTAAATGGATTGAGTTGCTTAAGGATTACGATTGGACGATTGAGTATCATCCCTGTAAGCCCAATGTGGTGGCCGATGCTCTTAATTGTAGGGCAATGTCTAATTTGAGGGCAATGTTTGCTCGCCTAGGTTTGTTTGATGATAGGAGTCTGTTAGGCGAGTTGCAAGTTAAGCCGACTTGGATTGATCAGATATGAGATAAATAGTTGGGGGATGATTCTCTAGTTCTGTAATTTCGTCAAGTAGAGGATGGTAGCACGTCTAATTTTTGGTTGAATAGTAATGAGGTTCTGTGTTTCTGAAAACAAGTTTGTGTATCTAATGATTCTGATTTGAGGCAGTCTATTCTAAAGGAAGCGCATAGTAGCCCTTACGCTATGCATCCCAATGGAAACAAGATGTATCGGGATCTCCGCGAATTGTACTGGTGGCCTGGTTTGAAATAAGAGGTAACAAATTTTGTTTCTCGATGTCTAACATGCCAACAAGTTAAGGCTGAGCACCAGTTACCTTCAGGTTTACTTCAACCCTTAAAGATTCCCTTATGGAAATTGGAACATGTGACTACTGACTTCATTAGTGGGTTGCCCTTAACACCTACTAAGAAGGATTCTGTGTGGGACATCGTGGATCAGTTGACGAAGTCTGCCCAGTTCATTTCTGTTTGGACAGATTACTTAGCAGCTCGCTTTTCAGTGGTGTCAAAAACCGTGGTTTCGGGTCTATAAAATCCAACAAGAAACTTTGTAAATATTATTATTTAATATTTACGATCAAATTTGGTTTTTAAAAAGATTTTTGATTTGATAAATTATGATATATAAGCGAGTTATTAAGTTCAAGTAGTTTTAGAAAATGAGGTACTGGGACTTGTTTCTATAAACCGAGTCATAAATATTTTTATAAATATTTAAGGAGAGTTATTAAGGTGGTATTAAAGTTTCGTTGAAACATTTTAATGTTCCGATGGTTAATTAATTAAAAAGAACTAAATTGTAAAAGAAGTAAAATTTGATCACTATTTGATTTGATTGATTAAATGGTTAATTGAATAAAGGAAAAGGAACTTAAATGATAATTAGACCATTTAAGAGGTTAGTGGACAAATATAGACATGAATTTGGTGTTTTATTTATTTATTAACCAAGGGTAAATTGGTAATTTGATAATTAATTAAATTAAATAAAACATAAGTAAAAGATATGGTTGTCATCTTCCTTTCTCTTTTGTTTTTTCAACCGAAAGACATGGTTATGGAAGCTAGGTTCGGCCGTTCTTCATTTTTGTGCATGTAAATCCTTAAGCTATCTATTTCTAATAACTTTTATGTTTTTGAGATCATTACAATTAGGTCCAACTAGCCCGTATCTTCGATTTTGAAATTGTTAAAGATTTTAAATGATTCCATTGATGAACCTTGTGATTTTAGATGTTAAATGATGAATTTTAAATATTATTTTTTATTTAAAAGTATTTTATTAAGTGATTTTTTATGAATTTTCTAATTAAGGACTAAATTGTTAAAATAGTAAAAATACAAGGATTAAATGTAAAATTTTTACATGAATGGGCTTTTTTGGATACCATGAACATTTGGCTAAGCTCAATTTTTGGTAAAAATGGCTAACTTGCATGTTTTGGGCTCAGGGACTAAATTGAATAAAAGTAAAATTTTAGGGTAATTTTGTAATAATGTCAAAAATTACTAAATTGCATAAAAATGAATTGTTTTATTGTCTAAATCAATATATTTAATGAAATTATTAATTTAGATCAAGATCGGGTGGAAAATTGAGGAAAATGAAAAATTACCAAAATGTCCCTGAACTTTGGTATTTCTGCAATTTAGCCGAGTAAGTTCATCTGAATTGTATTCTATATAATTCTGATTTAATTGAATGTTAACATGTGATTATATTGTGATTAAACATATATATGTTAGTATGAATTTTATCGTGTTATGAAAAACGCAAATCTAATGACATACAATGATTACTAAGCCCTGTTTGAACCTTATGAATTTGTAGGATACAATTGATATGTCATTAGGGTTTACATGATTCAGGTTCTGGTCCTGAACGTCCTACCGATGGCTAAAGTCTGACATGTGTTGCGAACACTCTACAAGTCATGTGAGCAGCATCATGTAGCTACGTTTCGACCTGCAGCTCATGTGAGTAGAATCATTTTCACAGCTCGTATGAGCATTTTTATTCACAACTTGTGTAAGCATACATGTACAGGAATTGACGGATTACAATTATATGATTTAGCACACTGTGTGTGTGCTATCCCAGGTATCCAACGGTATTCTAAATGGTTCAACGGGCAGTATTCAGATAAGAAACAATAATAGAATGATATGTTTTATAAAATGTACATATATAAACATCCTTGATATGATTATACATGAAAATTATATGGGTTGAGATGAGTTTTAAACTCATGAGATACATATTGTGGCTAAATGACTATTTATGTTAATGTGTCTACGCTTTATATCTTGTATGCTAATGTGTTTGGTGTAAATGCTTAGGCTTTGGCCAAGTTGTGGTTGGATTATGCCACGTTAAACTTATAAGTTATGCATTGAAATAGTAAGTGTCTAAATGGAAATATGCTTGTGATCATGAAAGAGTAGTAAGGTTTAAATTATGTAATTTTTATTGAAATGGTTTATCATGTGGTTAATTCCAAAAGAGCTAGGTTTAAATGCATTAGCTTGTGGCTATAGTTGAATGATATGCTTATGTCTTGTGTGATATGCATATGAAATGGGTGTGGAAAGATAATGAAATAGTAAGTTCATACTTAAAGTGTAAAATGATGAAAAAGAGAATGATGAGTTGAGTTGATGTTGTTATTTAAGTTAAAGAAAGTAAATGCAATGGAAAGTAATGAAATGCAAATGAAAGTAAGAAAATTTGGGAAGGGTTTAAAGTTTTATAAAATCCCAAGATTCTAGAGATGATATGTATATGTGATGTTGTAGATTTATTCACTTTGTGTGTTGTTGAATATGGTTTCATGAATCTTGCGGTATTGGTATATGATTATTCTTGACATGTATAAATTTCATATATGAAATGGATTGATATGACTAAATTTTATACGAGCTTACTAAGCATTCATTGCTTACGTAGTTGTTTGTCTTTTACTTTTCAGATTATCGGAAGCTCGACCGGGTTGGAAGCTCGTCAGAGATCTATCACACTATCCAGTGATTATATCATTGGATTTTGATGTCTTGGTTAAGGTTATAATGGCATGTATAGGTGAACTTATGGTTGATGATTAGTTGAATGTTAGCTGATGTGTTTGGTATGTGTATTGGTATATGTCGTTTTGAGTGATGTAGCCTTGGTACATTTGGTGCCTTATTGATATGTGTTAATTTGATAATGTGTTAAAGCATGCTTGAATGAACAAAGTGATGTATGATGAAATAACCTCAACATGGTCAAGATATGGTATGTTTTTGAAAGGTTTTGAACTAAACATGGCATGAATCTAATATGGTGTGGTGATTATGTAGCAATTATGTTATGTTTTGGCATGGAAACAAGTTAATTGATATTGGATAAATATGCACATGTATAGGTGTTTTTGGTTGATGTTTTAGCCATTATGTTTTGGCTTGTAAATTTGATGTTTTAAAAGATTGAAATGGTTGATACGTGGATATATGTATGTGGTCTTTTGATGGATGAATTTATAGTCTTTATGATGCTTAGATGATGGAAGTTGAACATGGTTATTTTGGTATTAAAAATGTAGTTGGTATTTATGGCTTATGATGCTAAATGTTAAATGGTAGATTAAGTACATATGAGTGTGGATTTGATATGTGTACAAAATGGTAAGTTTTGGCTAAACTAAGCATTTAGTTATACATGTTTAATTGTTGTGATTGAGGTGCCTTTTGGGCATATTGGTTGTATACTTATGTATCATATTTGAATAGCTTATTTATGCATGGTCTTAATTCAAATTGAAATTGAAGGCTTGTTTATATGTGCAAAAGTGATTGCAGGTATATGCATGAATGGGTGAGAAAAATGGCTTGAAAATTACCTATTTATTGTCCACACGGGCATAGACACGGACATGTGTCTCAGCCATGTGTAACACATGACCTGGCGACATGGCCGTGTGTCCCCTGTAGTTTTCAAAGGGTTGCAAGTGAGGCTGTTACATGACCTAGCACACGACCTGACACACAGACGTGTAAGGTCATTTCGAAGGGTACATGGTCTGGCACACGGGCGTGTGGCTTGGCCATGTGACTAAAGTCAGTGAGTTACACAGGCATGAACACGGGCTGGGACACGGCCATATGTCCTTACTTCGAATGTCCATACGGCCTGAGACATGAGCGTGTCTCTTGACCGTGTAAGTCACACGGCCGTGTGACCCTTACAGTTTTGAAAATTTTTATTATTTCCTGAAAAATTCTATAAGCTTTCAATTTAGTCCCGAATTGTTTCTAATGTGTTTTTAGGGCCTCAATGGCTCGTATAGGGGACAACATGTATGTCATTGATTGATTTTGCTATGATTGATGTAGTGAATTGAATGTTTTTAAATTTTTTTATACTTGAAACATAAACTCCAGTAATGCTCTGTAATTCTATTTCGACAATAAATACGGGTTAGGGGTGTTACATTACTCTCTTCAAAAGTTGGTCAAGTTATATGTTTTTGGGGATCGTGAGACTTCATGGGGTTCCAATCTCGATTATTTCTGATAGAGATCATCAATTCACTTCTTGGTTTTGGAGGAAACTTCATAAGGCTTTGGGCTCGAGGTTGGACTTCAGTACTACATTCCATCCTTAGGTAGATGGTTAATCTGAGAGGGCGATTCAGATAGTGTAGGATATGTTTTGGAGTTGTGTGATAGACTTTCAAGGTAGTTTGGAGGATTTTTTGCAATTAGCCAAGTTCGTCTACAATAACAGCTTCTAGTCCAATATTCAGATTGCAGCTTATGATGTTCTATATGGTCGTAAGTCTCATACTCCATTTTGTTGGACTAAGTTGGGTGAGCGACGAGTTTTGGGTCCTAAGTTGGTTTCTGAGACTGAGGATAAAGTTAGACTGATTCGGGATCATCTTAAGGCGACTTCTGATAGAGAGAAGTCCTATGAAGATCTGAAAAGAATAGGCATTGAGTACTCCATGGGTGATTATGTGTTTCTTAAGGTGTCTCAATGGAAGAAAGTTATACGGTTTAGAAGTAAGGGCAAGTTGAGCCCTAGGTTCATTGGGCTGTATCAAATTCTGAAATGTGTGGGACTAGTCGCTTATCAGTTGGAGCTACCTCCGAAGTTAGATCATATTCATGACGTGTTTCACGTCTCTATCTTGAGGTGGTATCAATCGGATCCATCTCATATTGTCTCTGTTGAAGAGATCAAGATGTCAAGGTCTTGAAGAGAAAATCTATTCCATTAGTGAAGGTTTTGTGGTGAAATCATGGTATTGAGGAAGCCATATGGGAACCTGAGGACTCAATTCGTCAACAGTATCTACATTTGTTTGGGTTAGGTAAATTTTGAGGCTAAAATTTCTTTTAGGGGGTAGAGTTGTAACGCCCCAATTTTCGTATGTGTGATTTGTTAAATTTCATCATAAATAAGTGACTGCCTTAGTGGTTAAGTGATTTGTGTGTATGTTTGAGGTCTTAGGTTCAAGTCTTACTTTTGGAAATTTTTCTATTTTTGTTCCTAGCCTTATCCTTATTTGTTTGGCTTATATTATATTTTCGGTCAACTCATGTCAGAATGAGCTTGTTGGTTCAAGTGGTAAGGTGTTAGCTTACCTTAAGGTCTTGTGTTTGAATCCCTGAGTGGGCGAATGACAATAAATTTTGCTTCTGTGTGTGTGTCATTTGTGTAGTAGAGGTTTGGTGGAATTGAAATTCTGTGGTAGTTGGATGAGGATTAGTGGGTTAGATTTTGTGGGATTTGGTTGGTAGTGAGGGTAGTGAGGAGTTGAGAGTATTATCTTGAATTCAATTTAATTTTTAATTTGTTTCCAAAATTCCCTCTTTTCCTCACGTTTTTATTCCTCTGTAAATTTTCTTCTGAAGTTATTTTTTGGGTCCCTTCCCCTTTTTGCTTTCTTCAATTCTGACATATTTTTGCTTGATTGAATCGTTGTGGCTTGGATTCTTTTGGTTCTTCTTGAGGTTTGGTAAATAGGGTTTATGTGTGTTCGCTTGGTTTAGAGATTTTGGGAGTGACGAAATTGTGGTAATGGTTTTTCTAACAGGAAATTAACGGTTTAAGTGGGAATTGTGAGTTTAACGCTCCTCTAACGAATTAATTCTCGTAGGGAAGTGTTGTTCGTTTGAGGGTAAGTGATTTTGTCGATTTGGGATAATTGTGGTTTTTGAAGTTTTGATTTCTTGGAAAGCTGATGGATTTTAGTTTCATAAATTGGAGTGTTCATGAGGAATAATTTGTTGTCTCGTAGGGGCGATTGTATCGAATTTAGACCAGGTGTATAATGAGAAACCAAAAATCAGCGAATAGCGAAAGCCGAAATTGGGGACTATCAACACTATATGGCCATGTGACGAGCCGTGTGGTAGGCCATGTGCAACACACAGTCGTGTGATAGGCCGTGTGTGTCACACGGTCTAGGCCATTTTGGGCCGTGTGGACCACACGGGCATGTATGGGCCGTGTGTCAGGCCGTATAGGCCACACGGGCAAGGCAATTTGGGCCGTGATTCAGAATTTTTCTTTAGGATCATACATGTCATCCCGATCGGCTGTGAGCCTTCCATGGGGTCAGTATGTGGTTATATAAGTTATAAAACATAAATTCAGTTAACCTATTAGTATGAAACTTGACGTAAATAACGTTTGATATGTATGATATTATGTATAAAGCATGTTCTACATCTCTTATACGAGCATGATGATATGTAAATTTGGGCATCTGTTATTTCTGTTTATATCTTATTTTGGGGCGGGACATATATTATGAAGAGGAAGTGTTCTGTAAGAGGCGAGATCTCACCCATTATACTGGCAGCGCTGTTGCAATTATTCTAAAAAGTGTCATACCGACACTAAGTGGTGTAGGCTAGATGGGTCTTTAAAACCCTATATAGTGTGTAGGGATGGTCGGAGATGGTGTGTAGCAGATGG
Organism: Gossypium hirsutum; assembly: GCF_007990345.1. NCBI lineage: Eukaryota > Viridiplantae > Streptophyta > Magnoliopsida > Malvales > Malvaceae > Gossypium > Gossypium hirsutum. Next base: position 42,746,818 of record NC_053449.1, read on the forward strand.
GGATAGGAATGTAATTTGCATATGATTCTAATTCTGTATGAGATATACATTTGTATATGTTCTGTCACGTTGTAAATCTAGAAATAAATCGTAATTCTGTTTTCTGTTAAGTTACACACTAAGTCTCAAAAACTCACTCTCTGTTTGTTTGACACTTTTAGATAACCCTCAGACTTAGGCGGGCCACTGCGACAAGAGCTCAATTATGTCCATATTTCCGTAAACTTATTTTACTTAAATTTGACTTATTTAAAATTCTGGTTTGGGAGTTTTGTAAATTTTGGACTCTCTCTAGACATTTGAGATAACTTTTTGTTTTGGTTTTTTAGTTTGGATTTTTGGCATGACACTCGATTAAATGACCATTTTTCTACAATCAATAATTTTCGAGAAAACAAGCTTGATTTTCCAAAATATAACGATCTAAGATTTTTTTGCTGCAACATATTCGATTTTATTAGAAAATGTAAACAAATAACATTTTTAATTAAATAAGTGTGACGAACATGCTTTCAAATAAAATGGACTTTTTTTAGTAACAAAGGTTCACGTTGTTTTTAATAAACGAAAGTCGGATTTCAATTCATTTTATGTAATTACTCCAAATTCGGTCATAACGTCCAAGCCGGGTTTGGGGTGTTACATAGGTACAAAAGGTTAGTCACTTACTCAGGTTTGAGGTAAGCTATATCATGAATGTTACAAGTGAATAAATCCATAAACAAATTCTACCTGGGTTCAATCCAATGCATTGTCAATCTAGACAATAACACCTATGTGCCGATCTTTAGAAGTCAACTACTATGATACTCAAGATAAGGTATCTACCAATTGGACTTAAAAAAAAAACATAATAGTCCCCATTAACCAATTGTTCATTTTGATTCAAATAGACAACGTACAATTTTAGATTACCTACTAATATAAGTTGTCTTCTATATCATAATCCTGCCATATGAAACAACTTAATATTAGTAAAACCCTTAGGCAATCAATGAGTGCATATTTGCTCATTCATTTTTTTTCTTGCAAAAATCATTTAGACAATCATACAAAAATATAATAAATTAATTATTACAAGTAAAATGACAAAATCATTGCACTAAGGAAAAAAAATCTAAACACCTTCTAATGTGAGCTCGTAATCAATTTAGAAATTACAAGTCATTCAACTGCCCGATCATTTCTAAACAGGTAGTTGTTACGAAAGAAAATAATATAGGAATCCTTAATTCAACAACTTGTATGAGAAAAGAACCAACACAATAGAACGCGACCCGTTTTCTATACGACAAACAATTGGAAACAAGAATTAAATTTGAACAGACCCCGACCCATTGTTTATGAAAGAAACAAGAACCGAAGGTATAAGAAAAGAAAGAAGAACACCACAAGCAAAAAGCCTTGATAAGTTCAGTTTGTATGTTCTTAAGAACTCAAGAGAGAAATCTCACAAATCACGTTTATATTCAAAGTAGTCTAACCAAAAAAGTGTCCTCTTACAAGTTATTTATAGGCCTAATATGACTATTCAAATGCTTATAAAATACCTTTCAAATTCAACATTTAACTAGTTGTTAATACAAGTACTTAAATTCGATTTAACTCATGTTGGGCAGCCGATGAGTCATGTCTTTTCACTTGATTCATGTGTAGTTGAAAAGGCATGTCTCTTCACTTGTTGATGACTTAATGTTCCCTTAATGTGTTGTTTGGTGTCCCTATATCTCCCTTAAAACCGAATGTCAAAAGACTTGTGCAAAGACCTCTTAAAATGACATAATAATGAGCTTTGAAGGCACAAAAACTGATCAGATTTGAAAAGTCTTCCTTGGTCCATTTGAATAGCCACCATAATGAACTTTTGAATGCTTAAAACTGTCCAAACTTGAAGAGTCATTGGTCCTATAAACAGTCATCATTTGAACAACCACCATAATGAGCTTTGAGTTCTTCATTATCCACCAAAAATGTTTCCTTTATGCACCAACAATTAAGTAACCGAATGCACAGTCTTTTATGCCAAAACTAAACAGCCATTTGAATGTGACAGCATTTGATTCCTCTTGGCAAACGAACAGCCTTATTGTAGCTTTAAAACATGTGACTAGCCTTTTGAACTTTCCCAGGACAAACAATTGAACACACAATTAATTTATTTAAGATACATTAAACATTTCAAACTTTTCACATTCTTATTCAACTTGTCAATTAACTAGAGACACACATCTTTATTCATGAAAATAAACACACTATAACTTATGCATTAAAAAGTAACAGCCAAAATAAATGACACACTTCACACACTTATGAAATTAACTCATGCTTAAACATAATTAACAAATAAGATGCTTAAATGCATGGTTTAATTAAAATGCAAACTAAATAAACAAATGAGCTACATAATGCATGACATAATTTAATATGCAACTTAATTAACATAGGAGTTACTTAATACATGACATAATTAAAACACAAACTTTATGAACATATGAGATGCATTAATGCATGAATTAATTAAATGCAGAAAACATAATGTAAATCATAATTAAAGATGCAAACACATAATGCAAGTCATAATTAAATATGCAAACTTATTAAATGAATAAAACTTAATTAAATTAAAAAGTCCTTCAAAACGTTGGTCCAATAATCAATTAGGCCCGTGAGATGTTTCATTTTACACTTGCGCCCCTCATGCTTGGGTCAATCCCGACATCGTCGAACTGCATCGTAACATGATGTGGTTGTGCTCACATCACCTTCCATCTCAATTGAACATCAACAGCAAGATCTCCACTTAGTTTGTCAAGTGTCTAGCTTTGATACCAATTGAAAGTTCATTGATTTTTGCATGTTAATTATTTGTACAATTGCAAATACATGATGAAAATACTAGTAGGGAAATAGAGATGGACACAAAAAAGATATTCACGCAATTTAAAAACCTCCTACATCTGCAGGACCCTGCCAGAATAATCCACTGTCAACAAGAAGTAGAAACTATGATTTAAGTTTAACTCACTCACAAATCGTAACCTCACTCTTATAAGTCAAACTATATCACTCTCTGTAACGGGTCAATTTTGACCTGAGTCTAAAGACCCAAAACAAATAAAAACAAAGCCACATATTCTTCTATCGTAGGCACCAAATCGACATTCCCAAACGTGAAGCAACTGTAAGCAAGATTCCAAAACTGGGCGAGGGCTCGAAAAAAATGTTTGCCTACCTTCACATCAAGCAAATAAGGCAAATCCCCATAATTGTCATAAAATAACTGTCTAATCTCATTATTCCACTGATCCCAGATTTCCTTCAACTCCTGCAAATTGTTTTGAGTTACACTGATGCGAGTAAAATCCCATAATTCCGATACATACCCATCGACCAGACTATCGCCCTTTTCTTGCTGCGTTGTTTCAGACCAAGTTCGGACAGCCGCATTGTCCTCCACTTTATCAAGAAACCCTCTTTCCATGACAAGCTTTCTATCTAGCAACCGAATCTAAACTGACGCATTTTATGATGAAATGAAATGTCATGTCATGCAAATAAAATAAAACACAAAAGTCAGTATAAGCATATAATCAAGGAAGAGTAAAACGTCTATTAGGACATCTACTAGAGTTTAGTATAGTTCTACCTAAGGCAAGCTCCTAAGGCTCATTATATGCGGTTTGGCTCTAAAGTAAAGGTACCCGAACTAGCAGATTCCTTGATCTTCACCCATTATAAGCTCATATAGATCAAGTTCAGTTCAGGGGGACACATTTTCCTTATGACTATACGGAGATGAAAATCTCACGAAGGCATAGGTATCGATGTATCCCGAAAGCGATCCACTATCCTATACGAAGGTGAAAACCTCACGAAGGAATAGCTTCTCACTTCCACTTAGAGGGTAAAATTATCCAGTACATGTAATGTACAATGCAAAATAATTTAAAGTACTTAAATCAATTAAGCATGAATGCAAGAGGATTTTTAAAAATGAATTTCATTTTTTCGACTATAAGACAAAAATTAATCAACTTTGCGGCTTGACTCTCTTATTTTAAAAAAATGTTCCCCAGCGGAGTCTCCAAGCTGTCAAAACCATTTTTTAAAACAAAAATTTGGTTTGTCGACTTTAAAAAAAAAACAAAAATTGGGAGTCGCCACCAATCTTTTATTAAGGTGTGATTGGGTCACCTAAAAATGACTTTGGTCTACGAATTTTAGAAAAACGGGTCCGAGAGTCGGTTATGTATGAGGAAGGATTAGCAACCTCATTACGCCCAAAAATTGGTACCTAGTTAGTTAATTAATGTCTTAATGTTGAAAATTTGAAAAATATAATCCTTAGCAAAAACTTAAAAACATTACGTATTAAGACCCTTATCATTTCAGAGAAAGAAAATGCCACACCCAATGCGTTAGGACACGACATTCTAATTTCCTCAACAATGAATTAGGCCAGACTACTCGTGTAATAAAATTTAAAAGAATATCCATTTATTCAAGATTTAAGAAATCCTGACCAATACGTTAGGGCACAATTCCTCCAAAATCCCAAACTCGGAATATTTCCTTTATTATTTTTTAGAAAAAATCTTCATTTCGAGAAATCAATGCGTCACATCCAATACGTTAGGACACAACGTGTTGAATTCCCAATAATGAGTTCTTATTTTTTGATTAAAGAGAAATACTCAATTGTTAGATTTAACGAAGAAAATCGGAACCCAATACGTTAGGGCTCAATTTCCTTGAAAATCCTAAATACAAGCATTATCTCAATTTTGAAAATTTTGAAATCAAGTAAAAAAAATGATGTAATGCTACATTAAATATACAATGCAATAATAAATATTACGATGGCATAGAAATAATATGAATAAATGAATAAATAAATAAAGATAATGACATGCAAAATACCATATAAATGGGCAAGATAATAAAAAAATATGCAAACATAAATTGATAAACAAATGATTGAAATAAACAAAAAAAAAAGATGTATACATGTACACATAAAAAATATATAGGTTTGAAATAATTAAAATAATATCAAAATTAATTAAATAAATAAAACAAGTATATATATATGCGAAAAATATTAGTTTTAAAAAAAGGGTATAAATATGTAAGTAAGAATAAATATATATATATAAAATAATAATAATTACATACGAAAATTATAAAATAAAAAAATAATTACATTATCAAAATTAATTGATTTTAAGAAAAATATAAAAAAAGACTAAATTGGATTACAAGTAAAAAAAAATCTGGGGTAAATCCGTAAATAAATAAAGTCTGAAGGACTAAATTAAATGCACAAATTACATAGAGGGGCTGGAAGGGCAATTTTCCCTTCTCCTCTAAAACGGCGCCGTTCAAAAGGGTTAAATTGAAATTTAAAATAAATTAAAGGACGGATTTAAAAAACAAAAAAAACTAATTGGAAATATATTAAAAGGCGGAGGGGCCAAAAGCGCAATTTGCCCCTCCGCATGAAAAACACGCGGATCCTGGATCCGAGTCGAGTCGACGCGCGGATCCCCCTCCTTCAAACGGTGCCGTTTTCACTTGGCTATTTAAGCCAAAATTATTAAGAAATTTTTCATTTTTTCATTCCTTTTTAAAAAAACAGAAAATTTTTCAAAAAAATGCTCTCAACCTCTCCCATTTTCTCCAAGAACCGGCCCCTGGTCCGGTCATCGGCCGATCGTCGGCCACCGCATCGGTCGCCAATTTCTGGCGCCGGCACCACCATATGCGGTGGCCGAAAAAGGGAGAATCTCAGATCCGGTCCCTCCGAAGCCTCTAAAGGCAAATCCGGGCTCAAAACCCTCAAAGTATTCGTAGAAACACCTCAAAAACCCGAGAGAGCTTTCGATCTCCGACCATTTTTCCTCGGAGACAGTTCCTCGGCCGTTCACGGTGATCAGGGCTTAAAAACTAGGTTATTTCTTCCCTCCTATATTATTTATATGTATATAAACAATAAAAATAAACACATATAACAGAAAAATAAAATAAAATAGGGCTACAAGTAACAACCTTTAACCGATTATTCTCTCTATATTGCGCAAATAAAAGTCTCTGTTTTTATTTCATTTTCGAATTTCTTTTTTGGTTCAATGTTCTTAATGGCTTTTTATAGCCGAAATAAGAATAAAAAGAAATCTAAAGAAAATATGTTTGATTTGTAAATTTTTTATTCTCTTTCCTTTTGTTGTTTGTTTCCTTGCAAGTGAAGATCACGGAGATTCGGAGGACTTGTCTTGTGGCGCTGTTGAAGATTTGAAACCCTAGGGTTTTTTCATCTATTTTGGGCCGCTTTTGTAACTGGGCCACCGTTTGAAATTGGGCCATGTATTTTGTCTTGTAATTAGGCTTGTAAAAACTGGACTTTATTTGTTTATTATGGGCCGGATAAAAATTTAGGTATTACAGCTGCCCCTCTTTTCTCGTTGTCGTATAACAGGAACGGAGCAAAAACTTTAGAAATGGCCAATTTTTACCCGGTCACGCTGGATCTTGGTGCTCTTCTTCTTCAAGCAGCCACATTCTATCCTACTGCATTTCCAAAGGTATAGAAATTGGAGTCTCGATCCATTCCACCGCAACTTCAGAGAGATATGACTGGTATGTTTAGTCTGCCCCACTGCAATTTCAGGGGGATAAGGCTAGATGCGATCTACTCTCTGCAACTTTAGAGAGATAAGATCCAAGGTTTTAATCTGCTCCACTGCAACCTCAGGGAGATAGGATTATCGGTTTTAATCTGCCCCACTGCAACTTCTGGGAGATAAGATTTGCCATCTTCAGTCTGCCTCACTGCAACTTTAGGAGGATAAGACTTGCTTACTTAGTCTGCTCCACTGTAACTTCAGGGAGATAAGACTAGATGCGATCTGCTCTCTGCAACTTCAGGGACATAAGATCTAAGGTTTTAATCCGCTCTATTGCAACTTCAGGGAGATAGGATTATCGGCTTTAATCTGCTCCGCTACAACTTCAGGGAGATAAGATTTGCCATCTTTAGTCTGCCTCACTGCAACTTCAGGAGGATAAGACTTGCTTACTTAGTCTGCTCCACTGCAACTTCAGGGAGATAAGATTAGATGCGATCTGCTCTCTGCAACTTCAGAGAGATAAGATCTGTGATTTTAATCCGCTCCACTGCAACTTCCAGGGAGATAGGATTATCGGCTACGAATTTGTTCTTGAGGGAACATGACCTGTAAAAAAAATCCATTTTATGAACTTAATTATGCCTAATGATTAGGATGTTACGATCAAAATAAATTCAATGCTCCACCCTAGACATGTATGAATGACATTTGAATGAATGCACAATATCATTTTTCAAGAATTATCATTTCTTAAAGTTTATTAGGGTTTTTATTGCTAGCGCCCTCTGCTTGGCTGTCATCTCCAAAGAAACACTTAATCAAATTGCCCCCATTGTGAACTTCAAAACTCAATCCATTAGGACGCAGAATTTGACCATCCTCCTTCCACTGTGACCCAATGGTAGGAAAATTTGACTCTTCTCAGTCCTCTCTTATTGTAATTCAAGGATGTAGATCATGAAACTCTTTTGTACCAATCCCAAGGTGTCATACCAAATGCTCATGCACAAATGAAGAGTTTTTCTTCTAGAGGGAATTTCTTCCTACTCCTTGGTAATTGAAGCTTTGTCAGCAATCAAGACTTCTTTTCATCTCATTCAGTATTTAGACAACAAAGTCTGAAAGAACAGTCTTAATTTAGTCTTTTTCCTTCTTAGACTTTTAAACCTGGTGCGTTCTAAACAAATAGTCCTGCTTCTGGTTACTAAACTATTTAGAAATTCCAAGAGTAATATGCAAAACTTCTTTTATGAAAGTTTTTTAGTCCATTAATCATTATTGTAATGCAACATGCTTGCTCAAAGATCAAAATATTGACTAAAAAATGAATTAATTCAAGGGATAACTCGAATAATAGAAAAGGAATTTATTGATAGCAAGTGTCTTGAAAAAAAAAGTATTCAAGAACATCGAAGAATGAAGTATTTACAAGAAAAAACAAACTCAGTACAAGTTATATGAAGACTAGGTGCCTTGGATATCGCCGCTTGAACTTCTCCGCACAAACCAAGAACCATCCTAAATTTAACATATGTTTAGGGGATTTACAGCACTTTGTCGGTGCCCCCAAAATGTCGTCTATCCTTTCCTTGTTAACTTAAATGTAGCAGGATCACCATATACCCCAATCTGACAGTTTTTGAGCCGCCCTTTTCGGGTTTTCAACTCAAACCCCCTTTGGTCTCAAGGCGCCCTTTTCGGGTTTTCACCTTGGCCTCTCCATCTTTTTTTTTAGGAAATCAGAGTGCCCTTCGTGGGTTTTCACTTTGACTCCTTCCTTCCTTCAAGTGAAATATCTCTTGACTGAATCTGAATTTACAGGATTCAGAAGATTTTACCCATCCATTTCACTCAAAATCAAAGCGCCTCTAGAAAAAGCCTTTTTCACAACATAAGGTCCTTCCTAGTTTGGCATCCATTTCCCTCTGAAATCTTTATGTAAAGGGAGGATCTTTTTCAAAACCAAATCCCTCTCATGAAATTCTCTGGGATGAACCTTCTTATTATAAGCTCGCATCATTCGCTTCTAATACATTTGACCATGACGAATAGCTTTTAATCTTTTCTCTTCAATCAGGCTCAACTGATCATATCGAGATTGGATCCATTCGACTTCATTCAACTTTAGCTCAGCCAATACTCGGAGAGAATGAATTTCAACCTCAATAGGTAAAACTGCCTCCATTTCATAAACCAAAGAAAAAAGTGTTGCCCCAGTAGAAGTCCTGACAGATGTTCGGTAAGCCAAAAAAGCGAATGGTAACTTCTCATACCAATCCTTGTAAGTTTCAACAATTTTTGTCACAATCTTCTTAATATTTTTGTTTGCCGCCTCTACTGCACCATTCATTTTTGGACAATACGGTGATGAATTATGGTGTCTAATGTTAAATTGACTGCAGACTTTCGCTATTGTGCTGTTATTCAGATTCAGCGCATTGTCAGATATGATTCTTTCAGGCATTCCATATCGACATATGATCTCTTTCTTCAAAAACTTATTGACTGCTGACTTCTTGACATTAGAATATGAGGCTACTTCTACCAACTTAGTGAAATAGTCAATAACCACAAAAATGAAACGATGTCCATTAGAAGCCTTCGATGATATTGGTCCAATGATGTCCATACCCCACATAGAAAAAGGCCATGGAGAAGTCATAACATGAAGAGGTGAAGGAGGCGCGTGCATTTTATCCCCATAAATTTGGCATTTATGGCATTTCTTCGCATGATTGATGCAATCTCTTTCCATGGTGGCCCAATAATATCCAAATCTCATGATTTGTCTAGCCATTGTGAATCCATTGGCGTGCGTTTCACAAACACCCTCATAGACTTCTTCTAGAATTTCCTTAGTCTCTATAGCGTCCACGCATCTCAACAGTACTCAATCCTTTCCCCTTTTGTATAGGATCTCTCCATCTAGGACATAGTCAATAGCTAATCTCCTCAATGTCCACTTATCATTCTCTGTTGCCTGATCAGGATATTCACAATTTTTCACATATAGTAATATATCCTGGTACCAGGGACGATTATCATTCTCTATTTCTTCAATGTTGTAACAGGGGGCCGGGATCTCATAAATACTAATTTGAATGGGCTTCATGTCCTCCAACTGATTCACTTTAATCATGGAAGCTAAAGTAGCAAGAGGTTCAGCCATCTGATTTTCTTCCCGTGGGAGATAACAGAAGGTAATGTTGTCAAACTCTTCGATCAATTCCAGAACCAATCTCCAATAACGGATCAACTTAGGGTCTCTTGTCTCCCATTCCCCTCTTAGTTGGTATATTACCAATGTTGAGTCTCCGTATACTTCTAATGTCTTGATTTTCCGCTCTATGGCTGCCCGTATACCCATGATGCAAGCTTCATACTCAGCCATGTTATTAGTGAAATCAAAGTCTAATTTACTGGTGAAAGGATGATAATCTCCATTCGGAGACACCAGGACTGCCCCAATCCCATTGCCTAGTGCATTCGATGCTCCGTCAAAGTTTAATCTCCCAGAATGATTTTCTTGGGGATCCTCTTCAGCATTTGCCATATACATCAAATCTTCATTCGGGAAATCAAAGTCCAAAGGCTCATAATCTTCTAGAGCTCTGCTAGCCAAGAAATCTGCTATCACACTCCCTTTGATGGCCTTCTGGCTTACATATACTATATCAAACTCGGAAAGCAAGATATTCCATCTAGCCATTCTTCCTGTCAACGCCGTTGATTCCATCATATACTTTAAAGGGTCTAATTTTGAAATTAGCCAAGTCGTGTTATAGAGTAAGTATTGCCTCAACCTCTTAGTTGTCCAAATCAAGGCACAACATAGTTTTTCGATAGGCGAATATCTCATTTCATAATCAGTGAATTTCTTACTGAGATAGTATATCACCTTTTCCTTATTTCCAGTCTCGTCATGTTGACCCAGCACACATCCCATGGAGTTATCGGACACCGTCAAATACAAAATCAAGGGTCTATCTGGGCTAGGTGGTGACAGCACTGGAGTATTGGATAAGTACTGCTTTATTTTTTCAAAGGCTTTCTGGCATTCTTCATTCCAGACATCAGGATTATGTTTCTTATTTCTGAGTACGCGGTGGCGGTAAATCCCATATTACCCTAACCTTATCTGGGTCAATCTCGATCCCTTTCTCACTAACCACGAAGCCCAACAGCTTTCCTGACCTGGATCCAAAAGTGTATTTTGTTGGATTGAGTTTGAGCTAAAACTGTCTTAGCCTTAAGAACAATTTTCTCAAGACTTGCACATGTTTATCCTTTGTTCTGGATTTGGCAATCATATCATCAACATAAACCTCAAACTCTTTATGCATCATGTCATGGAACAAGGCTACCATGGCTCTCTGATATGTTGCTCCCGCATTCTTTAATCCGAATGGCATTACTTTGTAGCAGAATGTTCCCTAAAAAGTAATAAATGTAGTCTTTCCCATATCTTCAGGGTGCATCTTTATCTGATTGTATCCTAAGAAACCATCCATGAAGGAAAACAATGAATATCCCGCCATATTGTTAACCAAAGTATCGATATGCGGCAGTAGGAAATTGTCTTTTGGGCTTGCTTTGTTCAGATCTTTGTAATCCACGCATATTCATACTTTTCCATCTTTTTTAGGAATTGGAAAAATGTTGGCTACCCATTCAGAATATTTGACCTCTTGTAAAAACCCCGCATCAAATTGTTTCTTGACTTCTTCCTTTATTTTAAGCACAATATCGGGCTTCATTCTCCTCAGTTTCTGCTGAACTGGCTTACAATCCTCCTTTATAGGTAGGTGATGTACCACGATGTCAGTGCTCAATCCAGGCATATCCTGGTATGACCATACGAAGACGTCTTTGAACTCTCGGAGTAATTTAATGAGGTCTCGTCTTGTCTTTGCAGAAATCTCAGTTCCAATTTTCACCTCTTTTCCTTCTTCCAAGCTCAAACTTCTACTGATTCTTTGTGAGGTAGGATTTGTTTTTCCCCTTGTTCTACCATCCTGAACAAGTCCAGAGATAAACCATAATCTTCATCACCTTCAAACTCGTGTGATCCCTCTAAACACATGTTTCGTTCAAAAGGACACTCTGAGTTCGTAGCTGCGTCATTCACGTCGTTGATATACAGGGACCCAATATGGTTACAAAAGAATGTATGAATTTATGTACAATTACTTGTGCAATGATTATAAATGAAAGAATATATTTACTTGTATGGAAAGAATAAAAAAATATTTGCTCGAAACAATTGCAAAGATGTTTTATTAAAATAATGATATTCAACATAAGCCTATTTCACAAAAGAATTCTTGTTATTTCTAGGCTAAAACAACAAGTTTGTTTTGAATATTACTCTGAGATAGTTCTAAAGACTTTAGGTATTTCTTCCGCAGTCCAATTGTCTAGAACACTCCCAGGCTCATAAGGACGAATATCTAACCAGCTTCTCTCCTCATTCTCATGCTCATGAATGGCATTGATGTGCATATTTCCCAACGTCTCTTCAATACTTTCCTCAACTGGTATCTTTCTCTCAGCATGAATAACTCCTCCAGATACAAAGGTTTTGGATATGTGTGGAATTATCATTGGCTCTCATTTGGTTTCCTCCCCACTTAGACGCACCCTTCTTCTTTCCTATATTTTTTCTAGCTCCTTCTTTCTCTGTCCTCTGTCTGGCTTGTATCCTAAGCCAAAGTGATCTTGCCTCCCTTTCAGTACTGGCACCTCAATCCTCCCTTGAAGATATCTCCCTAGCCCTTTTCCCGGTAAAGCTCATTTTCCTACCAACAACTGCAAACTCATCTCTGTAGTTTTGGATAATTTAGGCACCAAAATTTTGCTTCCTTCAGGCACAAATGCCGCGTTTACAAACTCTAAAGATCGGAATGAGCATTCTACTGACTCATCATTAGTCTCCACGTACGGCATCTTATTGGATACAACTGCTATTATATCCTCTTTGGCATTGATTGTCACTAACCGTCCTTCTGACACTAACTTCAACTTCTGATGTAATGATGATGGTACTGCCCCCGCCGAATGTATCCATGGTCTTCCTAATAAAAAATTGTAGGAAGGTTTGATATCTATCACAATAAAATCTACCTCATAAACTGTTGGGCCAATCAGTAGGGGTATCTCAATTCTTCCCATGACCTTTCTTTTTGTACTGTCAAACGCCCTCACCATATTTTGGCATGTTTTCATGTGTGAACTGTCTATGGGAAGCCTGTTGAGTGTGAATAATGGCAACACATTCAAAGCTGATCCATTTTCAATCAACACTCCTAGCAAAATATGCCTCTTGCATCGTGCAGTGATATGCAAAGCCTTAGTAGATCCCACGCCCCCAAGAGGTATTTCATCATCATTGAAGAATATGAAATTATTAGCACCGATATTATTGACCAACCGATCTAACTTGCTGACAGAAATATCATCGGCCACATAGATCTCATTTAACATCCTCATCAACGCACTTCGGTGTACTTCTGAATTCAATAGCAAGGTTAGTATGGATATGTGAGCCGGTTGTTTATGCAACTGTTCGACAACATTGTACTCGCTGTGATTCAAGAATTTAAGGAATTCTATGGCTTCTTCCTCCTTCACTGGCTCGTTGATAAACAACACAAGCTTAGCTATTTTCCCCTCTTGTTCCACTATTATGGCCCTTCTTTTCACATGTTCTGGATCGGTACTCACATCCTGGTCCTTTGTAGTCTCCATTCCAGGGACAGCTGTATTGCACTCATAGTTCAACGGAACCTTCCTACTATCTTGGTAAAAAAAGGTTGCAGGTTTCTTTATTATGATTCTTGGCATTACTGGCACTCTCACTTCATCATTCCTTGGTCACGAGATGATGACCACAGGCTGAGTAACTCTTGGAACCTTTGTGGATTCGGATGTGCAAATACTCCTCTCCTCCTTAACTTCTTCATAAAACTCAATTTCCTTGTTATCCATCAGGCCTTGAACCAAGGCTCTGAATTCTGTGCATTCTTGAATCTCATGTCCCTCATCATGATGGAACTCACAGTAGTTTTCCCCCTCTTCAAAGCTTCTTTCTGAACCAAATACAAGCAACCCTCTTTCTACCATCTTCTTCCAGATCCATCTTAAAGGAATCTTTACTTCTGCGATATCTTCTTTGATTTTCCTACCCATGTTACCTCCTATCATGTTCACTCCATGTTCATTATGATTAGGTAACGGATTCTCCGTACTGGGCGAATCATCCACTTTAACAACACCCACGCTTATGAGTCTTTCTACCAGCTTCTTGAACGCCGTACAATATTCTATAGAATGCCCCACGATTCCTGTGTGATAATCGCATTGTGCATTTGCATCATACCACTTGGGGTACAGAGGCTGCAGAGGTTTCAAGTGGTAAGGGGAAACCACATGTGCATTGAATAGATTCTGATATAATTCCCTATACGACATCAAAATCGGCATAAATCGAAGCTTCTCCGTATTTTGCCTTGTGTCAGATCCTCGCTTTGATGATCCTTGTTGGTTAACAGCCACTTTTCCTGGTTGATTCACCGTAATCGTCTTTGAATATGAACTTGTATTGTTGACCTCATTTTCCTTCTTCTTCGAGACCGACCTTCTACTACTTTCTCCCGCATCTATCTTCCCGCTTTTGATAGCATTTTCTATCATTTTGCCATTCATAACTATGTCAGAAAAGTTTTTAGTAGCACTTCCTAACATATGTGTAATAAATGGGGCCTTCAAGGTGTTAACGAAAAGCATCGGCATCTCTCTTTCTAGAAGAGATGGCTAAACTTGTATGGCAACCTCCATCCATCTCTGTGCGTATTGCCTAAAACTTTCGCCTGGTTTCTTTTCTATATTCTGTAGAGTGATCCTATCAGGTACCATGTCAGTCACATGGCTGTACTACTTTATGAACGCCTGTGCCAGATCTCTCCATGAATTAATCTGGGTATGGTTCAATCGATTGTACCACTTGGATGCTACCCCTGTGAGGCTATCCTGGAAGCAATGTTTCAAGAGTTGGTCATCATTGACATAACCGGTCATTCGTCTGCAGAACATGGTAATATGAGCTTCGGGGCTACTAGTTCCATTGTACTTCTCAAACTCTGGCATTTTGAACTTGTAAGGGAGTACTAAATCTGGGACCAGGCTCAATTCTTTATCATCCATCCCATAGTAGCTCTCCGCACATTCTATCGCTCTAAATTTCTCTTCTAGCCATTTGTACTTCTCCTCTAACTATTTTGGCAACTCATCATTCATTTTCTCCTTTCCAGTCGTCTCATCGAAATCAGGGATAGCAAGATTAACAAGGTTGGCTCCGGGGTTAGAGCCTGATCTGCCTGAAGATTCATTAACGTTGCAGCATCGCCCTGAAATTGCTAAGGATTAATGGTAACAGAGGACCTACTCGGGTATATCTCAACTTGCTGGGAGGTAAAGTGTGGAGGATAGACAGGTCCCTCATTGTCTCCTTCTTCAACATTGAGCACAAAGCCTTTTCCTTTATCAGTTCCCTTTTTGAACCATTGAGTTAACTGAGCCATCATACTCCCTTGAGATTCCATCATTTTGTCTATCATTTTTTGCTGCTCATTCATTTACTTTTGAAGCTACTCATGTATTTCCTTTTGGGACTATTTTAGCCTTTCCATCCTTTGATTCATGTCCTTAGTTTTTGATCGAGTACCTTAGCGGTGTTTAGTAGACTGGTTGGTTTCTAGATTAACTGAGGAGTGATTTAAATTAATTAGAATCTTTTAATATTTTTAAATGTATATGAAGTAATGCAATGCATGAATGCAAAAAAAGACGTCAATTTTGATTCAATTCCATTTAAGAAAACTTTACTAAAAAGCAAATTTCTTTACATAAAGTGAATTACAAATAAAGCTTTGCCTTATTGCTCAGCGTTCTAATCTTCCTAAGTAACACAACTAACTCTTGCCCCCGATCTGATTCTAATTCATACTTCACACTCAGCATGTCTGCTTGTACTGCCAAAGCTTGTACGTGATCAGCTACTTCTCGGATCTGGACCACAGCTTTCTCTATAATATGATCTCTGCTCCTAACTTGGTTCTGAAAGTAGTGTAGCTGTTCCTTATTACGATTTTCATTTGCTTCCAAGTGCTTGATCCGATTTTCACAATTTTGCAACGCCGTTTCTAGCTCTTCGATTCTTTGCTTCATTTCCTCAATCTTGCTCAAGCTTGCTTTTAACTCTATTGCGGAATTTCAATTTCGATACTGACGAAGAGATCCTTCCAACACGATCACCCTATCCTTTAACTCGCCCTTTTCCTTTTGGCTTTCTAACAAACTCTTTTCTAAAGCCTCGTTTCGCCTTTACATTTCTTGAAATTTATGTTCCCATCTATCGGCTTTGTCCTTTTCTTCTTGAATTTCTGCTCGCCACTGTTTTGACATTTTTCCCAGCCCGGCAGTTCTCATTGACAGACGCAACTTTTTATAATCCGTCTTCAGACTACCCAGCTCATCCTCAACCTTGTTTTTCTCTTTCCTTAATTTCTCAGTTTCAAGCTTTTAAACGTCTATGTCCAATCTCAAGTTTGTCTTTTCTTCCTCTATTTGCTCTATCTTCTTTTCTAAATCTGCATTTCTTCTCTCAAAATCTTGTCTTATGATTTCCAACTCAGAAGGAATAACTCGCAAATGCTCCTCTATTGGCTGGCGACCTTCTTGATTTACCTTGGGTATATTATTGTTGATTCTCCTACCCCACCATTCATTATACTCAATAGTTGTCATCGGACCCACAGCTAACCCCTTCATTCGGCGAGTCTGTTTCCACGCGCTAGACATCTCTTGAATCTTCTTTCTATAACCATCATCTTTGTATGAAAATTCACAATCAGCTATCCCTTGGGTCGCAGGTATAAATTGTCTTGACCTATACTGTCTCAACACCAACAACGGGGCATATCCACTAGCTCCCCAAATCCCAAGTAGTGGAACCCAATCGAAATTACCACACCTATACAGGATCTCATCTGGAAGTAACCAATGAGCTCTCCACTCAACATCTTCCTCCTGAAAACTTTGAAGAATCGCCATCCACTTCTCCTCTGAAATGTCATCCCTCCTCAGCATAACTACTATCTCCTTTAGTGGTGAATAATTTTCAGAGAAAACCTGATACGAAACATTATCCACCCTCCAAAGGTGACTGTGAAACCATACAAGTAGAAGTTGTGCACATCCAATAAATCTGCCCTCACCTGTTTTTCGACACGCACTCAATGATTTAAAGGTTTCTGCCAAAATTACTGAAATCGGTGTAACCTTCTTATCAAGGCCTTAGGGAAGACTACCAAGCCATATATACTTAAAGCAAAGACATCTAACCTCTTTCTCACGTCTGGGTGCGTTAGAATTGCATCTTTCAAACTTCTCTAAGGAACGCATTTACTATCCCCCTTTTGCTTAATCCGTCCAGCAACCCACTGCTCACTCATCCCTGTTATACCTATCAGCTTCTTTTAAAAGGTTGGCACATTTACCGCTCTCGAGTAGACTCTGTCCACTTAAAACTTTGAACATCGAAGTAAGGCCACATATTCTTCTATCATAGGCACCAAATTGACATTCCCAAACGTGAAGCAACTGTAAGCAAGATTCCAAAACTGGGCGAGGGCTCGAAAAAAATGTTTGCCTACCTTCACATCAAGCAAATAAGGCAAATCCCCATAATTGTCATAAAATAACTGTCTAATCTCATTATTCCACTGATCCCAGATTTCCTTCAACTCTTGCAAATTGTTTTAAGTTACACTGATGCGAGTAAAATCCCATAATTCCGAAACATACCCATCGGCCAGGCTATCGCCCTTTTCTTGCTGCGTTGTTTCAGACCAAGTTCGGACAGCCGCATTGTCCTCCACTTTATCAAGAAACCCTCTTTCCATAACAAGCTTTCTATCTAGCAACCGAATCTGAACTGACGCATTTTATGATGAAATGAAATGCCATGTCATGCAAATAAAATAAAACACAAAATTCAGTATAAGCATATAATCAAGGAAGAGTAAAACGTCTATTAGGACATCTATTAGAGTTTAGTGTAGTTCTACCTAAGGCAAGCTCCTAAGGCTCATTATATGCGGTTTGGCTCTAAAGTAAAGGTACCCGAACCAGCAGATTCCTTGATCTTCACCCATTATAGGCTCATATAGAAAAAGTTCAGTTCAGGGGGACACATTTTCCCTATGCCTATACGGAGATGAAAATCTCACGAAGGCATAGGTACCGATGTATCCCGAAAGCGATCTACTATCCTATACGAAGGTGAAAACCTCACGAAGGAATAGCTTCTCACTTCCACTTAGAGGGTAAAATTATCCAGTACATGTAATGTACAATGCAAAATAATTTAAAGTACTTAAATCAATTAAGCATGAATGCAAGAGGATTTTTAAAAATGAATTTCATTTTTTCGACTATAAGACAAAAATTAATCAACTTTGCGGCTTGACTCTCTTATTTTAAAAAAATGTTCCCCAGCGGAGTCGCCAAGCTGTCGAAACCATTTTTTAAAACAAAAATTTGGTTTGTCGACTTTAAAAAAACAAAAATTGGGAGTCGCCACCAATCTTTTATTAAGGTGTGATTGGGTCACCTAAAAACGACTTTGGTCTACGAATTTTAGAAAAACGGGTCCGGGAGTCGGTTATGTATGAGGAAGGATTAGCACCCTCATTACGCCCAAAAATTGGTACCTAGTTAGTTAATTAATGTCTTAATGATGAAAATTTGAAAAATATAATCCTTAGCAAAAACTTAAAAACGTTACGTATTAAAACCCTTATCATTTCAGAGAAAGAAAATGCCACACCCAATGCATTAGGGCACGACATTCTAATTTCCTCAAAAATGAATTAGGCCAAAAATACTCGTGTAATAAAATTTAAAAGAATATCCATTTATTCAAGATTTAAGAAATCGCGGCCCAATACGTTAGGGCACAATTCCTCCAAAATCCCAAACTCGGAATATTTCCTTTATTATTTTTTAGAAAAAATCTTCATTTCGAGAAATCAATGCGTCACATCCAATACGTTAGGACACAACGTGTTGAATTCCCAACAATGAGTTCTTATTGTTTGATTAAAGAGAAATGCTCGATTGTTAGATTTAACTAAGAAAATCGAAACCCAATACGTTAGGGCTCAATTTCCTTGAAAATCCTAAATACAAGCATTATCTCAATTTTGAAAATTTTGAAATCGAGTAAAAAAATGGTGTAATGCTACATTAAATATACAATGCAATAATAAATATTACGATGGCATAGAAATAATATGAATAAATGAATAAATAAATAAAGATAATGACATGCAAAATACCATATAAATGGGCAAGATAATAAAAAAATATGCAAACATAAATTGATAAACAAATGATTGAAATAAACAAAAAAAAAGATGTATACATGTACACATAAAAAATATATAGGTTTGAAATAATTAAAATAATATCAAAATTAATTAAATAAATAAAACAAGTATATATATGCGAAAAATATTAGTTTTAAAAAAAGGGTATAAATATGTAAGTAAGAATAAATATATATAAAATAATAATAATTACATACGAAAATTATAAAATAAAAAAATAATTACATTATCAAAATTAATTGATTTTAAGAAAAATATAAAAAAAGACTAAATTGGATTACAAGTAAAAAAAATCTGGGGTAAATCCGTAAATAAATAAAGTTTGGAGGACTAAATTGAATGCACGAATTACATAGAGGGGCTGGAAGGGCAATTTTCCCTTCTCCTCTAAAACGGCGCCGTTCAAAAGGGTTAAATTGAAATTTAAAATAAATTAAAGGACGAATTTAAAAAAAAACCCTAATTGGAAATATATTAAAAGGCAGAAGGGCCAAAAGCGCAATTTGCCCCTCCGCATGAAAAACATGCGGATCCTGGATCCGGGTTGGGTCGACCCGCGTATCCCCCTCCTTCAAACGGTGCCGTTTCCACTTGGCTATTTAAGCCAAAATTATTAAGAAAATTTTTATTTTTTCATTCCTTTTAAAAAAAATAGAAAATTTTTCAAAAAAGGCTCTCAACCTCTCCCCTTTTCTCCAGGCACCGGCCTCTGGTCCGGTCATCAGCCGGTCGTCGACCACCGCACCGGTCTCCGATTTCTGGCACCGGCACCGCCTTATGCGGTGGCCGAAAAAGGGAGAATCTCAGATACGGTCCCTCCGAAGCCTCTAAAAGTAAATCCGGGCTCAAAACCCTCAAAATATTCGTAGAAACACCTCAAAAGCCCAAGAGACCTTTCGATCTCCGACCGTCTTTCCTCGGAGACGGTTCCTCGGCCGTTCACGGCGATCAGGGCTGAAAAACCAGGTTATTTCTTCCCTCCTATATTATTTATTAAAAATAAACACATATAACAGAAAAATAAAATAAAATAAAATAGGGCTACAAGTATCAACCTTTAACCGATTATTCTCTCTGTATTGCGCAAATAAAAGTCTCTATTTTTATTTCATTTTCGAATTTCTTTTTTGGTACAGTGTTCTTAATGGCTTTTTATAGCCGAAATAAGAATAAAAAGAAATCTAAAGAAAATCTGTTTGATCTGCAAATTTTTTATTCTCTTTCCTTTTGTTGTTTGTTTCCTTGCAGGTGAAGATCGCGGAGATTCAGAGGACTTGTCTTGCGGCGCTGTTGAAGATTAGAAACCTTAGGGTTTCTTCATCTATTTTGGGCCGCGTTTGTAACTGGGCCACCGTTAGTATTAATTATTATTTTGTTATTTGCTCATTTATACCTTGCAAATTTAAATTTTCTGTTATATACCTATATACATACATGCGTTTTTATAATGTATATATATACACGTACACATTTTTATACACTGTCTATATATACATATATATACTTATACATTCTTTATATTTTATAACTTATATGCATATCTATATATCTATGTGCATATTCTATTTTCATATATATATACATACTTTTGTATACCTTCTATAATTTTTATATACATGCATGTACATATACACATTTTAATTTACATATGTATATATTTATGTATATGCTTACCTATATATATTTTTATATAATAATTTTAAAATATATACAAACATATATTTTTCATATTTCCATAATTTTATGTATACACGCATATATATCTTTTGTATTTTTATAATTTTATTCATTTTCTTTGTTTATTTCTTTATTTACATTTTTATTATTATTTTGAAAGAATGTTTTAATTTTATTTGCCTATATGCATTGTTATTTTGTATGTCATTGATTTGTCATTTTTATCTAATTTATTTTCATTGCTATTACTCGTATTATTTATGCTACATCATCGTATTCATTTTTGTTTTGTTCGCATATTGACATCGTGTTTTATTTCTACTATTTCGTGTTAGATTAATTTTATTCAATGCATAAATTATGTTTTTTGAATAAGTAAAATCTCGTGTTTAGATTCGAGAAGGTCGTACCCTAACTTACTGGGTTTCGATTTTCACAATAAATCTAAATACACGAATCTTTTCAAACTCAAGTTTTTAAACGATCTTGGGAATTAAGAAAAGATCGTGTCCTAACTTACTAGGCATGATCCCTTTTCTAAACTCGAGATAATTAAATATCTTTTTAAATAAGTAAAGTTTTGGCATTCATTTGTGCATCGGGAATTCAAGACATCGTGTCCTAACTTACTAGATATAATTCTCTTTCTCGATTAACGTGAAATATGTCATTTTCCCAAAAAATTTCAACATTTCAATAAAGGATCGTATTTTCAATCTCTTAAAAGTTTTCAATCTTCGACACTAAGACATTAATTAATCAACTAGGTACCAATTTTGGGCGTTACGAGGGTGCTAACCCTTCCTCGTACGTAACTGACCCCCAAACCCATTTTTCTAAATTTCGTGGACCAAAATCGTTGTTTTAATAAAAACAAATTGTTCATTAAAAACAACCACTTTTCGAGATGACCCGATCACACCTCATCAAAAGAGATTGGTGGCGACTCCTGTTTTCGTTTTCATTTTCAAAATCCAAGTCAACTCTATTTTATAAAAAAAATAGTGTCAACACTCTCCTTCTAATATTTCCCCTTGAAAGCTTAGATGTAAACTAATTGAATCAATTCAATTTACTTACAAATTTTGCACTCAAAGATAATTTATAATTAAACAAATATGTGCTCTTGAGTTCGTACTAACCTAAACAAGTCATTTAAAATAAATACAAAATAGGCTTGTTAAACACAATAACTGATTCCTATAAAATAGCCACTTAAAAAAGTCTTCAAGTTATAACATATCTTATTTAAGTGAACTTTGATTGCATTAGTTTGAATCCGATCTATGCTTAGCTTGATTCTTCCACATAAAGTTTTCACTAATATGGTACTAACAATCCTTGGAAACCAACAATTACTAATCTAAATAAATTTAGTCAATATATGTCAATAAATAAGAAAAGTTATAACATTCTACCAACTTTCCTTAAGTTGCAACTGATTTTTGTAATTGATAGTTATAACTAGCACTAACATAAAAATATATATTAGGTTTTTTATGTTTAAAGTGTTAATATCATTAAATATTAAATTAAAAATAGCATAATATTTTATTATCATTATTTAAAATTGATGAAGATACTTGAATTAACCATTTATAAAAATAGATGATTGGGATAAAATTTAAGATCCATATTTTAAATCAGATCAAACATGAACATGCACGTGTAATATTAATACCATATATTAATTCGACTATCAATGAACACTTTACCAAATATAAAGTTATCCAAACATGTATTCCAACAAAATAACCAAAGCTATAACTAAGTTTTCGTATTTCTACATAAAGCTAATATTTCTCACTATCATATAATTAAACAAAGTTGTCGTATTTCTACAATAAAGTATGATCTCTAATTATCAAATAATTAAAATAAGAGTTTAGATCCTCTACCGTTCCATGTACCACCACTTCTTCTCTTAAATTATTCTTGGTCGATGTGGATATTCAAACATATATATTTTCTTCCAAAGACACACATATTAAACACATCCTTGTGTAATACTTAAGTGTTAGAGATTAGGTTTTCGGAGAACAAAAAAACATACGAAGACGAAAATAAAATGACAGCCATTGTTATCATCTGAATTTGTAAAAAAATCACCATACAAAGCAAGCAATTTCTTTTCCTGGTATCATGCCATTCCCAGGTCAACAACAAATATCTGAAACCTCGAACACAGATCCTCACCGATTCTTAAAACGTAAATAGAGAATTTCATTGAATACAATTATCTAGATATACAATATGAATTATGGAGAAACAAATATCTTAATTAAAAATGGTATATATATATATTATAGCTATATAGTTAATAAAAAAATATTTATAGTCTACGTCAATATTGTACAAGTACAATTATACCAATTGATCTTCCAGGAGCAGTACTAGGCAAAGCAAAGCAGAGGTCCTGATATGAGGTCTATAGTTAGCTTCAGAAGCAGCCACATCTAGGTATTGCATGCTGAAGAATGCAACATCGTAGGTGGTAAATCTAGTAATTACAGTGTGGATATACCACCCAACTTTATCACTGTAGGCGAGACGGTTTACACTAAAAGCTCTTGGTAGTCGATCAATCTTTAGCTTTGCATTTGCATCTCTTTTGATGCTCTGTGAGTTCCTGCGAACATCCAGGTTTCTCAGTACCCTATCTTTTTTTTCTTCTTTTACTGCAGCACCACTCATATAACACAGTGTTGCCTCTTTTCTCACTTTGTTACGATTTAACAACGGGCAGGGGAAGTTGCATGTATTTCTAAAACTTTAAATCCACTAATCCCTTGAAATCAAATGGATAATTACTTTTTCAGACAAATTTAATAAAGGAGTACCTGAATCTGCCTTTGAAGATGTTTAACATACTCCACCGCTTCTTCCAGCATGTCTGCCGTGTTGGTTTGCTGATAGTAGAAAGAAATTACAAAGTTAAGTAGTGTAAGATACAATTTTCAATAATCTTTGAAAGATATATTCAACATTGACATTTTAGACAAATCAGATCATTTTTCATTTCCAAGGTTCAGATGATTTGAGATAGACGGCATGTATCGGTGAACTTATTTTACCTAAGGCGAGATATTTTATTTAACGCAAAAATCTTAGACAAATCCAAGTCGAATAGAGAGAATTAAATTAGCAGTCACTTAGCAGTGTTATTTGCACTAAGCCATTTTATGAAAGCTCCCATGTTATGTCAAGATTAATAACAACAAACTAATATTTTCCCACTCATTACTTAAATAAGAAAAGAGAAGATAAGGAAAATGAAGACAACTTGTCACAATGGCCTTCACCTTGTTAGAAATAGAAATCATAGTCTCAAAGCTTTTCAGGGATACCTTTTAATCTGCTAAGATGAAGAAGTGACAAAATTTTCAAGACATTTGCTAATACATAGCTAGATGAAAGCAACTTAAAAAATGGTATGATCTTGAATCCTCTAATAATTGACATGGTAAACATTTCTAATATTAGACTTCTGTTTTTTTCTTATAATGCTTTATTGTATTTGCTCTTGTTTTAGCCCATCATTAAATGGTCCAAACCGTGACAAGCTGAGTTAATTGAGAATGTATGCAACTCATAAAATCTTAATCCACTTAGTCCCAATTTGTGTTTAGGAGCCTCATCTTGTGACACTATAAAACCTCATACTTCTTGTTAAGCTCGATTGATCAATTTTAGACAAAAGCTTAAGCTTATAGCAAAGGGCACGACTATTATATTTAAGTTTCTACATGAAACTGCAGGCATATGAACCCAAGTGTAGAAGAAAAGTGAACAATAACAAATAGCTTGATGAACAACAAAACACTGGGTGAAGAAATACTGAGGGAGGAAAGCGGTTGTTATGATTCGAACTTGAAACTCTGATACTATGTTAAATTTGGGAAACCAAATAAAGCTTAAGCTAATAGGAAAAGACATAACTATCATATTTAAGTTTTAACACTTACCAACTTCAACTTTGTAACTACTAGATAGTGAACTCATCAATAAATCTAGAAAATTTCTATTGAGACATTACATCAAGTAGTATTAACAGAAATGTCATCGTTTCTGAAATCCACAGAAATTCCTCCTACTTCATAAAAAGTTAAAATAATACATGAATATATCTTGCTTTAACATTAGAAGATTATGCATGATATAATGTTCACCTGAACATAAATTTATAGGACAGCCAAGAAAATATGAAGTACTACAGTTTTACTCAAATTAGAGGTTATGGATATAAAGTTCCGTTGCACCCTAAGCATGCCAATTCCATTTGGCTTATGCCTTATATGATAAACAGTAACGCTAATGGGGGAAAAACATTGATCAACTTAAATCGCTTAAAGATCTGAGCATAACAAAGTATGAATCCATATCGCAAGTTTTTTTATTTCAATCTAAGAGAGAGATCTTTCAAATGCCTTTCCTCCACCAAAATAACTCTTCTTTCCCCCTACAATTATGGAGTTGATATAAATCTTTCTATTGATAAAAAAGCAACTTTTTATATATAACCATGAATCAAACACATCTCTTTGCTTTTAATAGGCACTCAAGCTCTATCAGAACCATCAGCAGAAGAAGTACCAACCACATCCCACAGTTGAACATTAAGCAACCATTTCCAAAGGAACTAGAGTTTCATCTCTTTTCTAATGTGTTTCCATGAACCTTTAGGACCCTGAAATTTTGACAAATTCCTTCTCTTTTCTTACAAACACAGAGGATATTTGTCACTAAAAATAGGATAATGGCCACCCCATGATTAATTACTTCATTTACTTATAGTAATAAAATCCTGGTTACAAACATGACAAGTACTGGGGCGGCCAGCCCCACACTTAAAGCCTAAGGCTGCAAATAACCGACATCCTCCAAGTTGAACTAGTTCTCTAATAAAAAACTTAGCCAGTTAAACATATAAAACTGGGAACTATATACTAGATATAGAGAAATAGTGCTTTAAGTGTCGCTATAAGCTACAAATGCCCATTCTACCGAAATTATCCAATCTCTATTGATATATAGTTGTTCTTCAATCTCATTTATGTCTCTTGTAGCCAGTCAGACAAATCAATACATTTCGCATTAAACTTAATTAGGATGAAACATTA
This sequence comes from Gossypium hirsutum, assembly GCF_007990345.1. NCBI lineage: Eukaryota > Viridiplantae > Streptophyta > Magnoliopsida > Malvales > Malvaceae > Gossypium > Gossypium hirsutum. The sequence continues at coordinate 42,772,690 of NC_053449.1, forward strand.
ATAAGGTTAGAAAGTCCTTTTGTAGAATGATAGCTACATACTGAACTTGAATTTTCCGATTAAAATAGATCTCAAGATGTAGCCTACCTTATCCATGTTGGGGACAAGCTCCTGAAGCTTTCTAATGCGATCGCTAATCCGTGTTCTCCGAACCTAACAAAAATAGTCATGGATAGTTAGAACTAAACATAAACACCATTTTACTTCTTAATTATCAGCAAATGAATACAATTACCCTTTCTGCAATACTTCGAGGATGAGTAGCACACCCTCGCTTCGCACGGACCCTGCAAGGTACCGAATCCTCCAAAAGTTTCTCCATATCTACATCTATAAGATTAGATATCCCACCAGAAATCTGATCACTTGGCTCTCCTTTCTACCCAAAAATAGAAGGAAAACAAAGGGTATTGTAAAAAAAAAAATGGGGATTCAACCATATATATTTTTGCTCAAAAGAGTAAATTTATCCTTTCCTTTTTGGCTAAAAATGTATGGCCATTAGTTGGTCAGCTTTGAAAAGAAATAGTAAAGCCTAAAACATTAAAAGAAGACTAAAAAGAATATAATAAGATGACGATCAATATCTATCCTTTCACAGGCAATTCAAAGACGGCAAAAACAAAAAACAGAAGTATTCAAAATCCATATAATAGAAAAACTAACAAGCTGTGGAAGTTGAAATATAATATTAGTATGGCTATCTCTTAGTCTTACCAACTGAGAATGGAACTTTGTTGGTGGGAATTGCGTATCAAGCTCGCTAGCCCTCTTACTCGAGGGGGAAACATCCATAGTTGGCGATAAATAGTCATAATTTGCAACAACTCCAAAGTTAGAGAAGTAGGCATCAGAGGAAGCAGCAGGATTATTCCCAGGAAAATCAGCTGGAGAACTGTTTTGCCTCTGGAAACCAGAAGGCTCAAACAACCCAGATGGATAGGCTGAGTTGGGAAAAAGCAATGAATTTCGAATGGTGGGTGTTGAGGTTGAATTTCCAGTTAGTAGCTGAGTCAAGCACTGGCTAGGCTTCAAAGGGTCCTCTTCTTCTTCCTCGAGAAGGGCTTCTAACCAAGTGGCTGGCGCTGAGCGGAAACGGGCGAGTCCAGCTCGACTCCCTTCAGCGCCACCGCCACTAGAGCTGCTACTGCCGCCAGGCGTCGGTTTCATCTGCTTCTTTGTTCAGCTTGAGGAGTTAGCTTTGTGCTATGAAAAACTCTCCTTTTTTCTTTTTGGTTTCCTGTTCAGCAGCTTTCCCTTTTTCGCTGTGGGATATGCCCTAACATAGCTTATTTTTTGCAAGTTCTTTTTCATTTAAATGATTTTGAGCCGTTCGATTAGAACCAAAATGTTTCGGAAAAGAGAGATCCAACGGTGGCAAAGTTGGTTCTATCAAAAAAGGGAACATGTAAGGCCAGAAACTGCAACCTCATCATTTTCTTTCAGATCAGACCTCCTCTTCACCGTAACCTCTGGAAAGTAAAGTCCGTTTCAGATGCAGGCATTTCACGTGACAGTCACGGGCCAATACATTTCAGAAAAGCATGCACGTGGAATATACGGCTTAATAATGCGTGGGTAGGTTTGTGTGAAATATTATATCTTTTTTTGGTTAGAAAATATGTTGCTAGATGTGGCAAAATTAAGGAGGCGGAGGCAATTTCACCCAATGTCCACTGTAGATTTGATAACAAACTTTTAATGTGTCAATTTTAGTGCCCTTTGTATCCTCCTTTTATATATAACTAGATTCTAATTATATTAAATAAGAATTATTTAATTATGTTTTATTTTTTAGGTACATAATTTAAATTTAAGCTCACCTCCAAATTTTATTACAGTTTTTTACTTAGATATCTATTTTTTTCTCATTTTACCTAAAAACACATTACCAAACAATAAGAACATACCATATAGTATGTTTTTATTGAACATCGTACGTTTTGGAGTAAAATGAGACAAAATTGATAATTCAAATACCATATTTGACCAAATAAAATTTTCAAGTACCTAAGTGAGAAAAGTGATATAATTTGAGGGTCAATTTTGTAGTTAAACCTTATGCAAACTATGAAATAAATTGGGATTGAGAAAAGTACAATACAATGGCGTTGTCAAGACTCGGGGGTTGTCATTGTCGAGGGAGTGTGGAGGGATCACCATGGGGGTGGATTCTTGAGTTTAACAAAAGGTTGAGACAGTGCGCTGCCTTCAATGCTAAGTTATGGAGTATTCTAGACGGCTTGACATTACTACAAAGTAAGCAATGTGACAAAGTGTTGATTCGAACGGATAGTATGGAGGTTCTTTAGGCCATTCAAGAATCATTCTCAATTACATTTTGTTCCACACTTATCAGACATATTCAACAGCTTTTATTGGAAATGGGTCAATGAAAATTTGAATATATTCCTAGAGAAGAGAACATAGAAGTTGACCCATTACCAAGATGGCTTTTGACAAAAATAAAGGTCTACAACTATTCGCAAAGATTCTGTTAGTTTTTGATATATTAATGTGATTATTTTGTTTGGTTTTTATAAAAAAAAAAGAACCATGACATTATGTTTAATGAGTAGACTAATCTATTTAAATAAAAAAATTAACATTAAAATTAAAATAATAAAATACATTCTCTAAATTTCAATTACTAAGATAAATGATTTAAATAATGTAAAAAATCATTAAAAATTAAGAGCATGAACGCATATTTTTCCTTTAAATTGAATCATGATAATAAACTAAGCAAAACATTAAATAATTAATGCATGATTTAAAGACAACATAAGATAAATACTTACAAAATAAAACAAACACAATACGAATAAAATGGTTATGTCAAAAAACTGTAAATTATTAATGCATAAAATATATATTTACAACAACAAATTTATAGTATTCTAAACATATTTAAAAATAGGTTATTATTATATGTCATGGGTTCATGTACTCTTCTCAAATTTAGAATTTAGTCTTTATACTTTTATTTCTAAGAATTTAGTCCATTTACTTTTCAGATTTCAAAATTCAGGTCCAATGGTTACCAATGTTAAGATTATTTTATTAAATTTAAGTTTATTACAATATCATTTTTTTAGTTAATTTGCTATCAAGTGAGTATTTTTTTATATTTTAAAATGTCACACCAATCAATTTAACAAAAAAAAATTAATATTGTACTTGAATTTTAAATTAAAAAAAAACTAAACTTCTGAAAATAAGAATATATAGACTAAATTCTAACTTAAAATATAAATACTTTTGGCATATTTAAACCTTAAAAATAACTCAAACAATTTTCTTTTTCCTTTTTTTCCCTCCTTTTTCTCCTTTCTTTCCTCTTTCTTCTCTAACCCCATCGTCCCACAGGCCATAACCCAAAAAAAAAGTGTCAAGCTTAAGGCCTTATATCTACAGTAAGCCTGTGTTATAGATTATAGATAATTAATCTAATACACTATTGATGATTTTTTATAGTATTTAAATTATTTAATAATATTATATTACAGCAGAAATGAAAATTTGAAGGTAAATATGTTCCAAATAGAAAAGAAAGTACAAGCCAAATTGAATAAAAATATAAAAATCAAGAGTAAATTTTGTTATAATGGCTTATATATAAAACATTAAAATAAGTTTTTGACAGTAAAGTTTTAATGAATGAACTATTTTGTACTTTTATCTAATATATATTGATTAGTTTTTTTTTTTCATTATTTAGTGGAGGATTTAGGCTACATATGTTACTATTTACCATAAATAATAGGGATTTTTTATAAAAATAAATTAATTAAATACAAAAATGGGGTAGAGAACAAATTAATTATGAAAATAGGATGTTTGTTACAGTAATTTTAGGTGTTACCTGACATGTTGGCGGCATTGATGATTTTAAAAAAAAAAATAGGTGAAAGAAAAAAGTTTGTGGTGTCGCCTGACACATTAGCAACACCAGTAAATATAAAAAAAGACTGATAGAAAAAAAAGATTAAAGTTGTGATCCCAACCCCTAACCATTAATGCCTCACTTTTTTTGTAGCTAATGTCTCACTTCCAAGCTTTTAATGTTTTTTTCTTTGGTAAAAGAAAAAAAAAGGGTTTGATATGAAAAAAAAGCTGAAAGTTGTAGTTCTAATTTGTCAAGCAGCACTCAAATTTATTGTTGTAAACACCCTATTTTCATAATTAATTTTTTTCCACCCCACTTTTGTATTTAATTATTTTTTAATATTATTTTTATAAATAAAGCCCAAGTAATAGCATTAATTTGCTTTTTTTTAAATAAAGATTGTTTCGTCATGTAAGTTGGGGTTAAAATACGTAAATAATACAATAATTTTACTCTTATTATAAATAATATTTTATTTATTAACAAGTGTTATTGTAGTGATAAGGAACATTGTATTTTTAATGATATTTAATAACGACATTGTTAGAATGGACATCCACGAATTCTTAACATAAATCGTAAAATGGATACTAATAATACCAAAAAATTATATTTCATTTATATTGTTATTAATATCTTATAAAATTTTGAAGTAAACTATATTTATTAATAAAGTATAAAATCTTTATGGTGCATTATTTTGAATTTTTAATATAATTTATCGAAAGAGGTTTATTTATAAATATTATTTATCTGCAATTATAATAAAACAACGGTAAAATATCATTACCAAAATTGTAACACCCAAAATTTGGTCCCAGAAATTTTGATCGAATCCTGGAGGTCACATTGGCCACCGAAATGACTCAAAACAAAACACAATTTTAAGTACAAAAATTTCTATCGAAAATCTTTTTCCTTTTCATGTGTAACGAAAATCCGATATAAACTTAATTTACATGATAAAAAAATGGTTTTAATTGTCGTTAAAATTTAAAATGGATATTTTCTAAAACATTTTGAATACATTTCAGATATAACGAATCGTCTCTCAAAATTTAAAGATAATATCGTTGTAGCTAAAAATCCGTCGTTTGACTGTGATTCAAAATTCGTAGATTTGACATTTCAAAGTTGGAGCGTTTAAAATATCACGGTCTCAAAAATTCATATTATTTTCGTTTTCGTAAAAACCACGTATGAACTTCCAAAATTTAAATTCAGTATAAAATCTGTAGTTTCTAAAGTCCACCTCAAATAATGCTGTACGAGAGTCCAAAATAAAATTTATACCACAGTTCATATAAAATATTTACAATCCAAAATAGTTCAATTATTAAAAATTGAAGAAAAACTTTATTAGATTAATTCAAAACATATCAATCTGAGGCCTCTGGCTGTCGAGTCCAACTTCAAAACGTGGAAATTACCTAAAAGGAAGAAAAACTAAGGGGATGAGCTACACAAGCTCAGTGTGAGTCTACAACATAAGCAAATGGCAAAAGACGGAGTAACACAACGAATATTTCAGAAAAGTATATGTATATAAATAACAAACGAAAATCTCAAACCGGTAATCCAATTTACAAAATTTTTACATTAACAACAGAACACAATTATATTATTCCAACATTCCTTTAGACAAACATACACTTAGTTATGTAATGAATGCAATGAACCAAAATCGCACCCAACCAACCAAACACCACTCCGACCACATTGCACACTACAATTGGGCTACAATAGGCCCATCCACCCTGCACGCCACAAAGACTATTGTAAGCCCACCCACCCTACACACTATGATAGTGGAACTAAGTCACTCAAATGATAATATGCAACTGAGTTGACATATGTATATATACTTTGCGGTATTACCGCTATAACAAAATTTTGTAGTTAAACCGTCGAATCAGACTTCCTTCTCTCCATAACCAAATCTCAAATTTTTTTCATGAAAATGAAAAAATGCACACTACATGCAAACAAACATAAAGAAACAGAAATACAAATATTCAGTCGATCAAATTCAAAATCAGTTATACATGTATTCAATTACTAGGTAACATCTCAAATCCATTTATCACATTACATTAACACTTAAACAAACAGTTAAATTTAATCCTATAATTACAAATACACACACGAGTCCAAGCTGAAAACGAGTCAATTTACAAACAAAAAATAAAAATTGCAAAAATAGGGTCACACGCTCGTGTGGCTGCCCGTGTAGCCCCGAAACCATACCAAAACTGGTTGAAAATTGTAAAATCTGGCATCAATTCAATCTCTAAATAATTTAGTTTCAAAAACACACCTTAGAACGTGATTCTAACATGAGAAACCAGTTAATTCGACTGAACTCAACCAATTTGAAACTCAATTTAGAAAATGCACAATATCTTTAATAATTCCAATCCTAAACCAACAAAGAAATCAAAGCAAACAATTTAAATCACAAAAGAGACTATACTTACTCTAAACCGTTCCAACACTATGACAAGCAAATAAATCGAAGAACTACCGAAAGCCGGATAGACGACACAAAACTACCAAAAGGGCAAGTAAAGCAATAGAGAAAATAAAGGAAGAAAACCAAAAACAAATTTACAAATGAGATAAAAAAAATGATGCAAAAACAATAAAGATCCCAAAAACCCGAAATTGATAGAATAACACTAACAGCACGTTTGGTTCGCTGTATTGGAATAGAGGCTTAATGGAATAGAATTGTAATAGCAAATCAATTGTTTGGTTGAATGTAATGGAATAGAGGCGTAATAGTATTCTTGTGTTTGGTTGAATGGAATAGAGGTGTAATAGCATAATGGAAAAAACTAAAATGACTAGAATACCCTTAGCATACACTTAGAAAATAAAGCCGTAATTGCTCACTGCCTCAAGTCTGCAGTTAAGCTTATTAACTTTGATTGCAACCAAAATGAACCTAATGGTTCTGTACTACTACCTATGAAATAATAAACATAGCTTAAACAACTTCATATAACATACTTGCATGCCTTAAAAGTCTTTGGATTACATAACAAAGGAAAAGAAACAACAATCTTCCATGTATCAAATGTAAGATATCTATCAAACCCAACACCATTCCACCTAAGCTAAGCAAACTGGAACCAAATCTAGCCAAAAGAGCAGAGCATTACTAACAACAAAATATAAACAGACCAAACAGACCAAGACGCAACAACAACTAAAATTTCGCAAATAATATTTGTTTGGAATTTGAGCAGATTAAGTATGCCAAACAACAACTAAACAATCATAAAGCTCATTAGCATGCCAAAGAACAAAAACAAAAGATCGAAAGCGTTAAGTAGGAATAGCAATGGAGAGCAGATTCGTCCTCTCAAGTTTCTCTTCACAAATCGCAGAGGAGTTTTACTTGGAGAGGAAAACTAACCTGTAACCAGGGAAATCGGGGAAGAGTTCGATGAACAACAACCTGTAATGAGAAAAGGGAAATCGGTTAACTCAAACAAATAATGCAATACATGCAAGAACCAAAACAAATAACCGAAACAAATAATGCAATACAGGCAACAACCGAAACAAACTATTTAGCCCTAAAATTATGTCTTTCAATCGAACATGCAAAACAAACTTTGGAAAAACCTCTGGAAAACTAACCGGGTGAATGCAAAATCGGGGAAGAATGCGATGAAGAAGGTGTCTGAAATAAGAAAAGGGAAATCGATTTGGGTTAGTGAACAGTTAAAATACAACAGCAAATCGGTTCCTCCTTCTTGATAAAATGAAAAAAATCAAAGAAACCCTAAACTCTAATCAATGACGGACTGAGTGGAAGGGAAAAGAAATTACCTGTGCAAGGAGGCGTCGGAGAATCAAAAGCTTGAGGACAAGGGCAAAAAACGGAATAGCAGAAAAGGGGAAAACACGTATTAGGCAATCGTGGATGAGGGAGCGTAATAGTTATTACGTACAATAACTGCATAGGGGGTAACCGATTACACACGGAATGGGTTTACAGCGAACCAAACGGCCGTTTAGCAGTGGGCCCGCTGCATAGGGGGAATACGCATGCATTCCCCCCAACCAAACACATTGTAATAGTACTATCGTGAGAAGGAGAGAGAATCTGAGAGAAAGAAAGTAAGTGGGAAAAACGTGGAAACAAATTTTGGAATATATATATTTATTTTTAATTTAAAACTTAACTAACAAAAAAAATAAAAGCAAGGAATTAACAATTTAGTTAATATCTAACAAAACCATTCAAATTTATTTATTATTACTATTAAAATAGATTTCAAAACAAAATATTCAATATCCAACTTGTCAAAACCCCTTTCAAAATTTAACTACCAAAAATACAAAAAAAAAAACAATTCCCACATTGCATACACATAGACTCAAACTCGAGACAAAAGATAAGCTACCAAAAAGTTAGCTACTAAACCAACAGACTCATTTTTCTCCTAAAGCGTAAAAATAAACTTAACAGTCCCACCGAACCACTGATCCAACCAACTAACCTGAATAATTCTAATTCCAATTTCGGGGTATTACAAAAATAATAATTATTAAAATATATAGTAGTCTTAAATTACAATATTAATATATTACTTATATAATTTTATATAAATATTATTTTAATACTTATAATATAATACTAGTTTTAAATGTATTTAAGCCTTAATATAACATTTGATACTTGAAATTGGCACTTTTTTTTTAATTTGGTACCTAGACCATTTTTTTGTCCAATTTGGTTCTTGGACTACACTTTTTCCTAATTTGGTACCTAATATTTTGTTTTGGTCTAATTAGATACCTGAACTTGTTAAACGTTATACAAATTACACCAATATACTAGCAATGTTTTTTTATGAAGTAACAAAAATAATTAATGTATGACTTATATGGGGTAGATCACATGTACTTTTTTTGTATTTTAAATATCCAATTAATTTTATTTTAATTAATTTTATTAATTTAAAATAATCAATTTGTTTTATTTTGAGTTTTTATAATTTTTTTATTATTCAATATTAATTCACTCAATGCATAATTTTTTAGCACAAATTTTCTCAAATTAGATGATACTTTTTTGTGGGATTGAGGGCTTTGTAAAAGCCAGACTATTGTTTAAACATGCAGTCTCATTTGAATCATTCTTGCCATTAACAGTTAAAATAATTTCAACCTCAATGAAAAATAAAATTTGAGTATATTGTTTTGTGAAACATAGGAAACTCCAAATAAATGCAAGAATTAATATATACAGAGGTTCCTAAGCTTGACAACTTGGTACCTAAACTTTTTTTGGACCTAACTGGTACCTAAATTTAGAAATTGTAAGCCACTTAGTACTTCTTTAGGTATTTGACTAGCACTGTTAAAATACATTGACGTGGCATTGACAGTCAATAGCATGGTGACATGTGGCAAAAATGATTTATATTATTATTTTGAAATTTAAAATATAAAAAATAAAAAATGCATACATTTTTAATTTGGTTCTTGGACTACACTTCATGAATCTGGACAACAAATTATCTAGATACTTTTAAACATGGAAAACCATTTGTCTATTCCAGACATGTTTTGTTAATAATTTTATATATTTTTAATTTCTCATAAATCATCATTTTTTATATTGTTATTCATTAAAAATACATAAAATTTGATATTTTATAAATTCATATGTTTTTATACATTTTAGATCTTATATATTTTATATAAATTATATTTTATATATTTGGATAAATATATTTTACAAAATCTAATATTTTATATATTTTTATAAAATTTGATCTGAAATAATATATTTTATAAATATAATATATTTTATATATTTTTAATTCTATAATAAAAAAATTAAAATATAATATTTTATAAAAATAAAATATATAAAATGACTCAAAAACATGTTTGGAATGAATCTAAACAAATGGTTGTCTGATTCAAGGACAACCAATTGTCCAGGTTCCTTCTACGTCAAATAATAATTTTAATAATTTTATAAATTTATAAATTTTTATTTTTCAGATTTTGTATATTATAAATTTCAAAATAATAATAACATAAAAATATGATATGCTGTAAAAAATTAAAACTATATAAAAATACTAAAAAAAGTAGGTCTAGAATGAACCTAGACAACTAGTTGTCCAGATTCAAATGAGCCTAGACAACCATTTGTCTAGGTTCATTCTCTATGTAAAAAATTATAATTATTTTATAAATTCTAAATATTTTTATTTTTACATGTACCAAAATGTGATACTGTCACATGTTATTGTGCTATTGGTAGTCAGTGCCACTTTAGCATATTTTAATGTTGCTAGTCAAGTACTAAAAAGAAGTACAAGTTAGCTTAGGGCTAGTTCTTCATTGTTGTTACAATTAAAAATTCTTTTTCAGAAGTGCTTTTAAAAAGTGTGATAGAAAAGTGTTATGAAAAAGTATGATTTGTTAATTTTTAGTATTCTCCATTGCCAACAAAAGTTGTGGTTGAAGGTTAAAATGTCTTTTTTGGATATGATAGTGGGAAGTTAAAAATTAGTTAATTTATATGATATTTAAATAATTTAATATCATGGTACATGAAGTATAAATTTTAAATACTTTTTAAGTAATTAATATAGATTATTTGAAAAATTAATGATGCATAAAATATTTTAAAAACTTAAATATAATAATAAATTATATTTAAACAATTTAATATAATGATAAATGTTTAAATAATTTAATATAATGTTACATAAAATATAAATCAATCTAATTTTTTGTATAATTCTAAATAGTTAATATAAATAAGGGTATTTTAATAATTTTTGCTTTCAAATGTAAAAGCTAAATGTAACACTCCTTACCCGGTCCGATTGTCGAACCCGAGCTACAGATTGTTACAACAGTTAACAAGATCAATCACATACACTTAACATAAAAAAGTCAATAAATCAACAAATACAAGTCTTGAATCATATTTATTATGAATTAAAGAAAATTTCGAGTCTTAATCGAGCTTACAAAAGCTCTAAAGTTAACCCCGAATACAAATAAGGACTAAATTACAAACTTGTATACAACTAGGGAAAAATCATAAAACAGGGTCACATAATCGTGTGGCCAAGCCGTGTGACAGGCTGAGGATGTATAGTGCTAGGTCACATGGTCGTGTATCCAAATCATGTCACACATTGAAACCGTGCAAAACAAAGTCACATTACCGTGTCGCCAGGCTGTGTAACAACCTGATCCCTTGTGGACCTAAATGTAAAATCTTGCAAACATTTACACAGTCATGTAACCAAGTCATGTGAGAGACTGAGACTGTGTCTAACCAAAACCACCGTGATCATACAGAGCACATGGTTGTGTCACTTGCTTGTGTGTGACAGAAGATCGCGTGTTAGCCCATGTGCACAAAAATAAACCTTTTCAATCAAGTTATTTAACTCAAACTTTTACCTAGACCTTATGCATACAACAATCAATTCTTACCTTAGCCATATACATGCAACAATCGATTCTTACCTAGGTCATATACATGCAACAATCTATTTCATACCTGCAACAATCGATTATTATACTTGTTCCAAATGCACCAAAAGAACCAATACATATAACATATTTATAACTTCCACATCAAACATCAAACCATTATGCCTTATGCTTCAACCAAAATCTTATCTATCCTATTGTTCCATAACATAATCCAACTTACCAAATACTTATCTCATTTCATCACATACCAAACTCAAATACCATATTCAAAGCTCATATCATGATCAATAGCATTAATATACCAAAATGACCACAACTTTGAGTAATCACAAATACAAATTACATTTACGAAGCGCACACACACACACACACACACACACATATATATACACAATTCAACTCCCATTACATACCACATAATCGAAATAAAATATCTTCAAGATCTACCAGAAAGGTGGTTGGATAGTGTGATCTTCAAATTGATTCGATCATTGAGTTTCGCAAAATGATAACTGTAGGAAACAAGAAAATGAAGCAAAGTAAGCTTCAGTTGAGCTTAGTAAGTTTATATGAAAATTAACTTAACATACCTTATTGTTATAACAATTTCAGTATTGAAAACAAAAAGGCACGACATTGTCTTATCATTGGCATCCTTACTTATATTCATATACAATTCCACAAGACAACCAAAAAGTTAGTATTTCATAATACGGGATCCTAGTATTTAAATTCATATACATGTATAACCATACTACTTTATATCATACCATTCATCCTTGTTAGATATGTAAACATATCGATGAAATCCACATTCAAATCATGTTCGTTATTGCAACATAACAATGAGTTTCATATTCAATCCTTCCCATTATTATGTTTTCGTTTAATTAACAATTTCATTCGGGGAACTATAGTAACTTATCATCAAATACATGGGACTACCTTGCTTCCACAAGTTGTAGAGCTGATTTATTTAAGCAAACTTTATTTGATGTTGCTCACTCAAGCTGTCAAGAATCTGCAACACGTGCTAGATCTTAGTCATTGACAAAGTATAATGCGATGCTACTCACTCAAGTTGCTGAGAATCCGCAACACATACTAGATCTCAACCATTGCTAAAGTATAATGATCTTATGCTGCTCACTCAAGTTGTTGAGAATCCGCAATTTATGTTGGATCTTAACCATCATGGATCGCTATATAATAATTTGATGCTACTCATCTAAGCTGTCGAGAATCTACAATTTATGTTGGATCTTAGCCATCGAATAAATCTCTAATCACTATTCCCATTTTTCCTTTTTAGAACCCTAATGACTTTCCATTCGTATCTGAACCATTTATTAAATTCATATTGGTTATTTTACCAATTCCGTATCATTTCAAATCTTGTAATCGTATACACACATTTATTATTTCGAATAGCAATTCTATATACATTTAAACTTTCAACATCTATATACATGCTATACAACTATATACCATTCCCACATTCATTCAATGTCATGAATCTTTTCATATTTATCAAGTATTTCATATTTTATGATTTAATCCATTTGATGCCAAAAGTCATTAAATTTACAATTATACATATAATTAATATATATACAAACACACAATTCAAGTATAATAAGAAAATACAATAAGTTCCATACTAACTTGCCTGGAAAACGACAACCACAAAGTGTCAAGGATTAATATGCAATTTCTTCTATTTCTCGATTAACTTTCGCTTGATTTAATTCCAAATATTTAATAGTTCATTACAATTTATCAATTCCAACAAACTTATAACATCTTAGTATACGCATATAACAACTTATATTCATTTTGCAAAATTTCTCTAATATTTCACATTTTATTCAATTTAGTCCTTAAAACCAAAATAGCTATATCTTTCAAATTCAAGCTTTGTTTTACAATATGATTTCAATTCCATCCTTGTACAGCCCTCTAAATTCAATAATTACAAAATTTTCTTACCAATTTCAAAATATTTTTGTTTTAGTCCCTATACACAAAATTAACAATTTTTTACTTTACAAATTAATCTTTTTTCATTTCTGAGCATCGAATCTAACCAAATAATACCAATTTCATCAAACATTCATCAATGGTAACATTTAGAAATTTTAACAATTTCAAAAACTAACACTTGGATTAGCTAGATTAAGCTACAATGATATCGAAAGTATAAAATTTACGAATAACAGGCTCAAAATTCTCTTACATGCATAAACACAAGCTTGGCCGAATCTCAAAGCATTCAAAAATGGTTTTTTTATGTTGTTGTTTCAATGGAGAGAACAAATGAAGATGATGATATTAATGTTATATTATTTTAACCTTTACTAATATCATTTTAATATAATTAACATAAAATAATTAAAGAAATCAACCACTAACCGTACAAGACATTTAAAAGGTAGTAGATTGCCACTTTAGAACTTAAATAATTATTAATTGAGTAAATTAACTAATAAAAATCAATTTCGATTAATTTTTATGATTTTTATGATTTAGTCCTTATATCTTAATTAACTCTCTAATCACTAAAATTTTCAAAACAAAATTAAATATACCTATATAAAACTCCGTAAATATTTAAATAAAATATTTAGAGTTTAGGGTTTGATTTAAATAAAAAATTTACGGGCTTGATTTATGGAAACGAGGTCCTGATACCTCATTTTTGAAAACAATTGACTTTAGGTTTGAACCACTTGTACTTTATTAACTGTTCAATTAACAAATCTATCAAATCACGATTCACTATATTACTATATTTGACTCGTAAATATTAAATAATAATATTTACAGACTCACTCGTCAAAATGGTGGTCTCGAAACCACTGTTTCCAATACTATTGAAAAACGGACTGTCACACCGAAAGCACCTAAATCCCAACTTTTATGTTTAGGTGGAAAAATACTTTACCACCGCAGTTTTGGGCCCAAAAGCCAAATGTTCTTCATTGCTTCTGTAATGAAAGAACAATTTTGGTTTGCCAAACGCAATGAAGAACGGGAGCTTAAAGTTTCCAAATTTAGGTATCAATTAGGTCCAAATAAGTTTAGTTATCTAGTATGTATAAGTTGTCAAGTTTAGGTACCACCATATATAATAACTTTAAATGTAATTATTCCTACCAATTAATTTCATGCCTTCTGTAACATATTAATCATACATTAGTTATTTTTTCCCTTCATAAAATAAAACAATAAACACTGTTAGTATTTTGGTGTCATTTGTATAACAATTGTCAAGTGTAAGTACAAAATTGAATCTAAAAAAAAGCTTATGTACCAAATTAAGAAAAAGTGTCAAATTCTAAACAAAAAAAAAGCTTAAGTACCATATTAGGAAAAAAATTAAGTTCAGATACCAAATCACCTCAAAAAAGTTTAGATCTCAAATTTAGAAAAAGTATTGAATTTACACTAAATCTGTGTTTAATAACAATTTTACTAACATATAAGGATTTGTTTGGTTTACATTTGCTTTTGATTTATGGAAAAAATAAAAAAATTATAAAAAAAACGTATGAATGAATATTTCAAAAAAGAATTTTGAAAAATAAATAAATAAAAATTATAAAATAATAAAAAATAATTTTATTATTTTCACTAAAATTAAAAAAATTGAAATCAAAATGTTTTAACATTAAATTTAATTAATAAATTAATTTTAATTTAAACTTATATAAATAAAAATTATTTTCTAAAAAATTTCAAATTTATATAGCTCAAGCCCTAGTAACTTAATTATATCTTGAGTTGAAAATTGAATTTGAGTTTGAATTAGGAATAAAAATATATAAAAAAGTGATAGGTTTGATTTTCTTATAAATAATTCAAAAAGATAAGATAAATGAGAATAACTTATCACAATAAATTAGATTTAGAAATATAATAAAATTGTAACTCCCCAAACTTGGCCTAGATGTTATAGCCGAATCTGGAGGTGTCACTATGAAGGATTTAGAAAACAAAGTCGTTTCGATAAAGCTTTGTGTAATTGTTTGAAAAATCGTCCAAATTTTATAGTTATCACTAATAGCGTTATTTAACTATATCATTTGCAAAAACATAACTTATAGCGGAATGTTAGAAGTCGTTATATTTTGAAAATCTAGTTCATGTTTTCAGAAAAACCTTTATTTTAGTAAAAACTATATTTTTAGTCAATGTGACAATAAAAGATAAAATGCCTCCAAAACCAAAATAAAAGTTAAACAGTCCAGAGAGTCCAATTATTACAAAATTTCCAAAAATAATCCTTAAATTAAAATAGAAACCATAATCTTAAACAGTTTACGAACTCGTGGTCACCGTGAGGCTCCGTCACACGGATCCGCTGAAGTCCGTGGTTTACCTAAACAGAGTAGACAAACAGATGTGATTTTTTTTAAACTCAGTGTGTAACCCAACGGATATAGACATGCAATACATACAGAAATCTCATATACAGTCAAATACAGATTTAGATTGATGCCTTTTTCAAATACAGGTAACAAAATCAGATAACTAGTACAAATATGCAGAATCCTACCCCTATCCTCTAAACAACCATCTCCGACCATCCCATCACACCATGTGGGTTAAAAACACCCACTCATCCCTATACACCATATAGTGTCGATGCATATATACGATTCCCACCCTAAACATATATACAAAATACAGATACAAATAAGTCATGTTTAACATGCTCGCATACAGATAACATATATAAATATTAAACAGAACAATCAGACATCCATAATAGTGTCCTACTCAGACCAGACTACCAGAATATCAGATCTCATAATTTATGGTATAGTTAGCCCTTACCGACCTTACCCGTGCGACCCTAGGAAAAATTTCAAAATTATGGGCCCACATGTCCGTGTGGCCCCACACGGCCTGGCCCAAAACCCATACGCCTGTGTGGCATGCCCGTGTGGGCCCATTCGCCCGTGTATCCCACACGCCCTACTTGGTATTGCCTGTGTCGCCCACACGGCTACACCTACACCACCACACGACCATGTCTTGTGCACATCCAAGCCCTCGTCAAACACACGAAACTCAAAGTCAACCAACACCTAAAATCGATACAACAAATCTTCCAAAGTCAGTCTTAACTCACAATTAACCGAACCCATGAAATCGATAACAGTTCAAAACAAGTGTTCATCACTTACCTCAAAACTCCGAATAATTTTGACTACAATTCCATAAGAAGAAAGCCTCGTTCTTCACGATTCACTGTTGCCAAAACTCAAAGTCAACTAACGAAAAGAAAGAATAGAATCGATTCAAACAACTTAAGAAATAACTTCCTTAATCCACACAAAATCACCCCTTACGCTTACCAAATCACACAAAAACACCGAAGAACTGAAAAGCCAGAATTGAATGGAAAGATTGCGATAGAATTTTAAACACAAGAAAGCAAAAAGATTTGTGCCAGTCAATAGGAAAAGAACGTCAAAATTTTGAGAATTGAAAGAGATAGAAAAATAATAACAAAAAATAAAATAAACATAAAATCAAAAAATCCCCTAAATTTCTCCCCACTAACCCACTAACACCCAACTAACTCAGAATTCCAGCTCCACTGAAACTCTCTAGTGCAACTAAGAAAAAATAACATCCACACTTGCACAGGGATTTAAACACATGACCTCTAACACTCTAACTCCCTTACCACTTGAACCAGTAGGCTCATTTCGATATGGATTAACAGATAATTTTATATAAGCCCACTCAACAAGGGTAAGGCTGGGATCCAAAATAACAAAATTTGTTAAAAGTGAGACTTGAACCGAAGACCTCATACAAACACCCAGAACACTTAACCACTGAAGCAGATACACATTTTTGTCATGTATTCACAAAAACAGAAATAAATTATTCAGGGAGTTACAACTTTAGCCCCTAAAAGAAATTTCAGACTCAAAATTTACCTAATCCGAACAGATGAGGAGACTACTGTCGTATCGAGTCCTCAGGTTCCCACGTGGCTTCCTCAGTGCCATGATTCTGCCACAGAACATTTACTAACGGAATGGACTTCCTCTTCAGAACCTTAATATCTCGATCCAAAATCTGAATTAGTTCCTCCTCAAAATTCAAATTTGGTCTAACCTCGATCTCCTAAATAGAGACAACGTGAGATGGTCAAATCGATACTGCCTCAACATCGAGACGTGAAACATATTATAGATACGGTCCAACTCTGAAGGTAGCTCCAACTGTTAAATGACCGGTCCCACACGCTTCAGAATTCAATATGGCCCAATAAATCTAGGGCTCAACTTACCCTTTCGACCGAACCTCAGAATTTTTTTCCACAGAAAAAACTAAAAGAAATATAAAGTCACCCACAGAGTACTCGATATCTCTCCTCTTCAGATCTGGATAAGACTTCTGTATAGCAAAAGGCGCCTTCAGATGATCTCGAATTAGTCTAACCTTATCTTCGGTCTTAGAAACCAACTCAGGACCCAAAATCTGTTGCTCACCCAACTCAGTCCAACATAGCGGAGTACGACATTTACGGCCATACAAAGTCTCGTAAGGTGCCATCTAGATGCTAGACTGGAAATTATTATTGTAGGCGAACTCAGCTAATGGCAGAAAATCCTCCTAACTACCTCAGAAATCTATCACACAACTCCGAAGCATATCCTCCAGTATCTGAATCACCCTCTCAGATTGACCATCGGTCTAAAGATGAAACGCAGTACTGAAGTCCAATCTTAAACTTAGAGCCTCATGCAGTTTCTTTCAAAATCGAGAAGTGAAGCGATGATCTCTATCAGAAATTATCGAAACAAGAACCTCATGCAGTCTTATAATCTAGGAGATATAGAGCTTCGCTAACTTTTACAGAGAGTAGTTCGTCTGAACTGGAATAAAATGAGTGGACTTGGTCAATTAATCTACAATGACCCAAACATAAACCACTAACGAAGTCCATCGTCATTCGTTTCCATTTTCATAAGGGAATCCTATCAGGTTGTAACAAACCTGAAGGCAACTAGTGCTCAGCCTTAACTTGCTAGCATGTTAGACAACAAATAACAAAATTTGTAACCTCACGTTTTAAACCCGACCACCAGTACAGTTCACTGAGATCCCAATACATCTTATTACCACAGGGATGTATAGTATAAGGGCTACTATGCGCCTCCTTCAGAATCGACTGTCTTAGATTAGAATCATTCGGTACACAAACCTGACCTCAAAAACTCAAAACCTCATCTATATTCAGCCTAAAAATTGAAGTGCAACTACTCTAAACCTGACGAAATCACTGAACCAAATACTCATCCCCCAACTACTTACCCCAAATTTGATCAATCCAATTTGGCTTAACTTGCAACTCGGCTAACAGACCTCCATCATTGAACAGACTAAGACGAGCGAACATTGTTTTCAATTCAGTCATCGCTCTTCGACTGAGAGCATCGGCCACCACATTAGTCTTACTAGGATGATACATTGTGCAGTCATAGTCTTTAAGCAACTCAATCCATCGGCGCTGCTTAAGATTCAACCCCTTTTGACTAAGGAGGTACTTGAGGCTCTTGTGATCAGTGTAAATAATACACCTCTCACCATACAGATAATGCATCTAAATCTTTAACGCAAAACCACAGCAGCTAGCTCGAGATCATGTGTCAGATAATTATCCTCATGTGACTTAAGTTGGCGGGACGCATAAGCCACAACCTTACCATCCTGCATCAGTACACATCCCAAACCAACGTGCGATACATCACTATAGACCACAAATTCTTTACCAGATTCAGGCTGTATTAGAACAGGAGCCTGAGTCAGAACAGGCTTGATCTTTTCGAAGCTCGATTGTTGTACATCAGTCCAAACAAAAGGAACTCCCTTGCGCAAAAGCTTAGTCAAAGGAGCTGCAATCAGAGAGAACCCCTTAACAAACAGTCGATAATATCCCGTAAGACCCAGAAAACTACAGATCTCAAATACATTCTTATGTTGTTTCCAATCAAGCACAACCTCAATATTTCTAGAATCAACTTGGATTCCCTCAATAGAAACCACGTGCCCCAAAAAAGTTACCTCTTGCAACTAGAACTCACACTTGCTCAACTTAGCGTAGAGCTATTTCTCTCGGAGTATCCGAAGCACTACTCTAATATGCTCATCATGCTCATCCTTAGTCTTAGAGTAAACCAGAATATCGTCAATGAAGACCACGAAAAACTGATCCAGATACGACTGAAACACTTGGTTCATCAAATTCATGAATATAGCCAGAGCATTTGTCAGACTAAAGGGCATAACTAGGAACTCGTAGTGCCCATAACGAGTCCTAAACGACGTCTTATGAACATCCCATTACTTAACTCTAAGCTAATGATACCCAGATTAGAAATCTATTTTCGAGAACACTGAAACCCCTCAAAACTGCTCAAACAAATCATCGATCCTCGGACGTGGATACTTATTCTTCACAGTCAGTTTATTCAATTGCCGGTAATCAATACACATCCTCATGGTACAATCTTTTTTCTTTACAAATAGAATTGGTGCCCCCCACGGAGATGCACCAGGATGGATGAAACCAGATCTAGAAGCTCTTGAAGTTAAGCCTTAAGCTCTAAAAGCTCATTTGGTGTCATTCAGTAGAGAGCTATGGACATCAGAGTTGTACCAAATAGAAGATTAATACCAAACTCAACTTCTGATTCAGAGGTAAACCCGGTAACTCCTCAGGAAAGACATTTGGAAACTCTCTCACTATTTTGATATCTTCAACAGAAGAGTCTCTAGAAACTGAAACACTAACGTAAGCCATATATGTCTCACACCCTTTTCAAACTAATTTTTCAGCCACAAGAGCGGAGAACACATTTGACAGATAATCACGACGCTCACAAATCACTACTATCTCTTTATCATCCTTGGTCCTCAAAACAACCCTTTTAGTCGCACAGTATAGACTAACTTGGTGCTCAACCAACCAATCCATACCCAGAATTAAGTCGAAATTTCCAAATGGTAGCTCTGTCAGGTTTTTCAGAAATATAGCCCCTTACACTTTTAATGAAACATTCCTATAAAGTCTACTAGCCTGCACAGATTGCCTCAACGAATTCAGTACGATAATCTCACTAGTAGTACACTCAACAGAAATCCCCAAGTTTTTAGAAGTAGTACTAGCTACATAAGAATGTGTAGAACCTATGTCTATCATAGCAGTATAAGGTACATAAAAAATAAAGAACGTACCTGTGATAACATCAAGAACGTCTTTATCCTCTCGGGGTCGATCAGCATAAACTAGTACAGGCTGCCTCGCCTCAGTCTAACTAGCACCTCTGTCTGGTGTTCTCTGTCCCCGGCCCATACCACTACCACCTCTAGTTGGTCCACGGCCCCTAGGTGGTTGCTGAACTGTCATCTGAGGCTGTACAGAACTCGGTCCTGAAGCTTGCATCTGATCAGCCCGTTGTAGACACTCTCTAATACGATGCTCTAAAGATCCACACCTCAGACAAGTCGCCAACCGCTTCCAACACTAGTCCAGATAGCGCCTACCACAATCACCACATGGTTGAATCCCAGTAGGAGCAATATGAACCTCCACTTTAGTAGGCCCATCAGGTCTGGCCCATTTCTTAAGCTTCTGAACAGAACTAGAGGGCTCCAAATCCTTCTTATTCTTGCCTCTCACCATCTCTATTTTAGCACTCCACACACTTAACCTCTTTGGTGATTTTCGCCTTATCCACCTGAACTGCGAACTCTCGCTTCTTCTGCGGAGCAATCAGAACCCTCAAGCTGTCTCTCAAATCGTCTTCAAAACGGACGCATTTCTCATACTCAGATGCCACTATGCCTCGAGCGTAGCAGCTCAACCTCAGAAACTCGGCCTCATACTCGGCCATAGATCTATCACCTTGCGTGAGATTCATGAACTCATGCTTACGAGCATCAACATAGCTCACCCCCACATACTTCCCCTGGAATGCAGTATTAAAATAGTCCCAGTTCAGACAATCCAGCTGAGTACCCTCCTCAACTGACAACGACCATTGATACGCATCGTCGTGAAGCAAAGGGACTGCACCCTTTAGTTTCTGCTCGGGAGTATAGTCTATATCATTCATAATCCTCTCGGTGGCCTCCAACCAATACTCGACCACAGTAGGGGATACTCTAGTGACACCTCTAAACAGCTCAGCTCTATTGGACCGGAGTCGTTCAGTCATCAACCCACGACCCCCAAATCTAGAATGGGGTCTAGCGACCCTCTTCAACACCCTCAACATGGCTTGGGACAATGCGTCGTCCCAAGCCAAGCGGCTTTGAGACCCAGTCTTAGTAGCAGACGAAATCGATGTCTCAATAGTGTTTAAATTTGACATACTGTCCAAAGAGGAAGACTCAACTCGAGCCCTTTACGACCTTTACCGCGCCCACAATTACCATTACCACGAGTCTCAAAAGCGCTCATTGTAAATTTTAAATTTATCTACATTATAAAATTTTATGTATCAGTTCCAGTATTTATTAGCAGATATTTTATGCTTAAATTATCAGAATTTCAGAAGTATTCTAGAGGTTTTAGTCTCTAACTAACTCAGTGTAGTTTTCAAAAAGTGTTAACTACAGTGTTTCCAGTGTAACACCCCTTACCCGTATTCTACTCCGGAATAGGGTATAAGGCATTACTACAACACTTACACATGTAAACGTATTAAACCGAGTTACAAAATTTCATTCAAATTTAAACTCTTCAAAATTTTAACATGCTTTTATAATTCTTTACAACATATCCTCAAAATACTATATTCATAACAAATAGGGCCTACGAGACCCGATACTTACTCATGTAATTCAATGCTTCATTTCCATTTTATTCAATTCACAATCTTTCATGTTCACAATTCAAATCAATTTCTCAATCCAATATATATATTTCAATACCACAATAATTCTTTTAATTCAAATCATATCACTAGAAACTTCCATTTAATTCATGTACACTTCAATATCATTAAGTTCAACACTAATACATATTCACCATTTAACTCAACGTTTATCGATTATACCATTCATTAACACATTTATAAAATTCTTAGTATTACAATGAAAACATCACTTAAGCTTAAATAACAACATCAAATCAACTCATCATCCCCTTTTTCGTCATTTTATTCTTCAAGTATAAACTTAGTATTTCATTTCCTTTCCACACCCATTTCCTACGAATATCACACAAAACAATAACATATCATTCAACCATAGTCACAAGCTAGTACATTTAAACATAATTCTTTTTGGAATTAACCACATGATAAACCATTTCAAGTAAGTTTACATAATTTAAACATTACCACCCTTTCCATGATCACAAGCATATTCTCATCTAGGCACTTACCATTTCAATGCATAGCTTATAAATTTAACGTGGCATAATTCAGCCACCACTTGGCCAAAGCTTAAGCGTGTACACTACACATGTTAGCCAAATAAACATATAGCATAAGCATTATAAGTATGGCCGAGTTCAACATTTATTCATGTATCAAACTTACCAACATGAGTTAATCTATAAACCATTCATGACCTTACTTCATACCAAATCATATACCAAATATACCACACTCACATACTATGAAACTTTATTTTCCCATATGAGCTTAAATCATGATCAATAATACACAAATGTAAGCATCATTTCTATTTTAACGTTTATCAATTATAATCGAGCATATAACCAATTATACACAAATCGTTCATATATATAATTAATTTTCCTCCTCCTCCTTTCCATTCCACATCCTTTATGTATAAAACATGCTTAAATAGCATTATACATAATTTCACTATTCACTTATATTTAAATTCAAAGCTGTCTATTTGAGTCAGAGTCACTAAATAATTTTTATCCGAAGCTGTAGAGCTCCAAATTAAGATCCGTTAATTTTCCCAAAAACTAGATTCACATGTCTTCTTACCGTAAAATTTTTAAAATTTTTGACATGGCCAATTAGTACAGTTTATTCTTTAAAGTCACATCTATTTCACTACTCAACATCTTTGACCTCTCTTCACTAAAAATAAATTATCTCATTGTATAGAATTTGGATGATGTTTCTATTTGTTTCCTTTGAAAATAGACTCATTAAGGATTCTAAGCATATAAATTATAACTTGTAATTTTTTAAAAATTTTTAATTATTTTCCAAAATCAGAACAGGGGATTCCAAAATCAATCCGACCCTGCCTCACTAAAATTCAAATATCTCAAAATGTATAACTCTTTTGTTTTCTCTGTTTCTTTTATGTAAAAATAGACTCCTTAAAATTTCATTTCATATCTTATTCACTATCTAATTCAATTTCCACCATTTTTGGTGATTTTTCAAATTCACACTATTGTTACTGTCCAAAACTATTTTGTTGCACATTTTACTTTTTCATAATTTCATTACTTCTTTTCATCTTACTCAAGGGTCGATTAAATATCAAACCCAATATTCATCACGTAACCTTATTCGATTTACATATATTTTCACTTATCCAATTTCCCTGATGAACACTTCGAAATATTAACTGATACACGGTGGAATCAGCACTTAGCAACCACCTCATGTTCAAAGGATCCCGGTGAAATTAGCACTTAGCAACCACCTTATAATCAATGATACGGGGAATCATCACATAGCAACCCCTTTCACAATCAAGGATACGGTGGAATCAGCACTTAGCAACCACCTTATAATCAATGATACGGGGAATCAGCACATATCAACCCCTTTCACAATCAAGGATACGGTGGAATCAACACTTAGCAACCACCTTATAATCAATGATACGGGGAATCAACACATAGCAACCCCTTTCACAATCAAGGATGCGGTGGAATCAGCACTTGGCAACCACCTTATAATCAATGATACGAGTTCACATAGTAGCCTGCACATAATACTACACATGTGACCATCACTATCCGATACACGTAGTAGCCTGCACATAGTACTACACACGTGATCATCACTTTCACTTTCACACAGTGGCCTACACACAGTCCACGACACACATGTGATCATTTCTGTCACTTCATTCGTATCCCTTTTTATTCCGAATGTTCAATCGGGAAATTTCTCACTTTTTCTTATTTTTTCCTTTTTCACTAATCAAAGTCAATTCCTTGACTTATAATAACACATTTAACATATTTAACACTCACATTATTCAATCCAGTCCAAAAATCAAATTTTGGCAAAATTACATTTTTACCCTTAAAGTTTCACAAAATTACAATTTTCCCCTAGGATCAGAAATTAAAATTTATTCCTTTTTTATTATGTTTTATGACATGCTGAACATTTTTCCCTTCTATGGCAACATCAAATTCTCACTCTAACACTTACTTATGAACATTATGTATTTTTACCGATTATGTCAATTTACTTGTTTTCACTTAAAATCGGCTAGCAAAAGTTATTTAACATAATTTAAAGCTTCATATTCTACCATAAAACATCAAAATAAACATATTTCACCTATGAGTATTTTTCCAAATATGAACCCTAGATTAAATTATTGCTAGAATAAGCTAAATCAAGTTACCGAGACTCTAAAAACGTAAAAAAAACATTAAAAACGAGGCTTGGAATCACTTACTATGGAGCTTGGAAGCTTGAAAACCCTAGCAATGGCTTCCCCCTTGTGAAATTCGGCCAAGGCTTGAAGATGATGATTTTTGGCCTATTTTGTCTTTTTAATACATTTTAATTACCAAATTACCAAAATACCCCTAACTTAAAAATTCCCTAATTCACTTATCTCATGTCCATTTTTGTCCACAATGTAACCAATGGTCTAATTAACATTTAATTACCTCCAATTTAAAATTTCATAACAATTGGACACTTCTAACATGTAGAACTCAACTTTTGCACTTTTTACAATTTAGTCCTTTTGGCTAAATTGAGTGCCCAAACGTCAAAATTTTGAACGAAATTTTCACGAAATCATTCCGTAAAATCGTAAACCATAAAAATATAATAAAAAATAAATTTTTCCTCATCAAATTTGTGGTCCCGAAACCACTGTTCCGACTAGGCCCAAAATAGGGCTGTTACATCCAGAGTATACTATCTAAGTTCAAAAATACTTACAGGATTGGTGCCGGAGACTCGGTGTACCACATACTTTCTAAAATTATCCAAATTATTTGAAAATCAATTCTTTTTGAAACACAATTTTGGAAACCAAAATTCACAGCCCGAGTTTCGCAACCTGACTTTGATACCACTAAATGTAATGCCCCAAATTTGGCCTAGATGTTATGGCCAAATCTAGAGGTGTCACTAAGAAGAGTTAAGAAAACAGAGTCGTTTCAATAAAGCTTTGTGTAGTTGTTTGAAAAATCGTCCAAGTTTTATAGTTATCATTAATAACGTTATTTAACTAAATCATCTACAAAAACATAACTTATAGTGGAATGTTAGAAATCGTTATATGTTGAAAATCTAGTTAGTGTTTTCAAAAAAACCTTTATTTTAGTAAAAACTATGTTTTTAGTCAATGTGGCCATAAAAGTTAAAATGCCTCCAAAACCAAAATAAAAGTTAAACAGTCCAGAGAGTCCAATTATTACAAAACTTCCAAAAATAATCCTTAAATTAAAATAGAAACTAAAATCTTAAACAATTTACGAATTCATGGTAACTGTGAGGCTTTGTCACACTGATCTGTCTAAGCCTGTGGATTACCTAAACAGAATAGACAAACAGATGTGAGTTTTTGTAACCTCAGTGTGTAACCCAACAAAAATAGACATACAATACATACAAAAATCTCATATACAGTCAGATACAGATTCAGGCTTATGCCTTTTTAGAATCAAATAACCAGTACAGATATACAGAATCCTACCCACATCCTCTACACACCATCTCCAACCATCCCATCACACCATGTGGGGTTAAAAATACTCACCCATCCCTACACACCATATAGTTTCGATGCGACACATTACAGAAAATATGCAGCCAAGCTGCCAGAATATAGGCAAAAGGTCGCTGTACAGACCACTTCCTTCATATATACGATTCCCATCCCAAACATATATACAGAATACATATACAGATAAGTCATGCTTAACATGCTCGCATACAGATAACATATATAAGTATTCAACAGAATATTCAAACATGCATAATAGTGTCCTACTCAGAGTAAACTACCAGAATATCAAATCTCATAATTTAGGGTATAGTTAGCCCTTATCGATCCTACGGTAGGCCCACAGCCGATCGAAATGACCTGTGCGGCCCTAGGGAAAACTTCAGAATTATGGGCCCACATGCCCGTGTGACCCACACGCAAGGATTGGCCTTGCCCATGTGGCCCACACGACTTGGCCCAAAACCCACACGCCTGTGTGGCCCACACAGCCACACCTATACCACCACTCGGCCATGTCTCGCACACGGCTAACCACACGGCTAGGCACACGCCCGTGTGGCGTCGACAGAATGGTTTTTTGGCTTTCACCGAAGCTTGATTTTTTACGTTTTAGGAACACATCTGGTACGGTTTTGATACAAAAACACTCCCGAGCTTACCAGCACCTAAAATCGATACAACAAATCTTCCAAAATTAGTTTTAACTCACAATTAGCCGAACCCACAAAACTGACAACAGTTCAAAACAAGCGTTCATCACTTACCCCAAAACTCTGAACGATTTTGACTACGATATCGTAAGAGGAGAGCCTCGTTCTTCACGATTCACTGTTGCCAAAACTTAAAGTCAACTAATGAAAAGAAAGAATAGAATCGATTCAAACAACTTAAGAAATGACTTCCCCAATCCACACAAAAATCACCCATTATGCTTACCAAATTGCACAAAAACACCGAAGAACTGCAAAACTGGAATTGAATGGCAGGATTGCGGTAGAATTTCAAACGACAAAAAAACAAAAAGATTTTTGCCAGTCAACAATAAAAGAACGTCAAAATTTTGGGAATTAGAAGAGAGAGAAAAATAATAAAAAAATAAAATAAACACAAAATCAACAAATTAGAATTCCAACTCCACAGAAACTCTCTCGTGCAACTGAGCAAAAATAACATCCACACTCACGTAAGGATTTAACATAAGACCTTTAACACTTTAACTCCCTTACCACTCAAACCAACAGGCTTATTCTAATATGGATTAACAGATAATTTTATATAAGCCCACTAAACAAGGGTAAGGTTTGGATCCAAAATAACAAAATTTGTTAAAAGTGGGACTTGAATCCAAGACCTCATACACACACCTTTAACATTTAACCACTAAAGTAAATACACATTTTTGTCAAATATTTACAGAAACAAAAATAAATTATTTAGGGCGTTACAAAAATGCTAAATGAGAGCTAGATAACTTTCATATTTTTAACCTATAATTTGATAGAAACACATAATATTTTGTTTTGGTGCTGTCTCCATTTATTCTTGACTTAAGGTATGTTTGTTTCACTGAAAATAGTCTTTAGAAAATAATTTCTGGAAAATGACCTATTTTTCTGAAAAAATTACACCATGTTTAGTTGGGGTCATTGAATGGTAAACCATTCCTTTGTTTGGTTGAGTGTAATACTCATTCAATGGAATGACCATCACTTCCCTATTACTTGTCTTCCTATAATAGCTATATCTTGATATCACCAAAGAATAATTATGCCATGCAATATTGAATAACAAAAAAAAAATTAATTTCCAAATTAATCCTTTAAAACTTGAACCTAGAAAATATAAAAATAAAATATTTGAAATATTTTAATATAATTTAATATAAAATATTTAATTTCAAAATATAATTTAAAATAAAATATTTTAAATATTTTAATATAATTTAATATAAAAATAATTATATTAAAATATTAATAAATTATATATTTTTATTTTATTAAATTATATTTAATAATAATTATATTAAAATATGATTAGATTATTTATTTTTTCATTAAATTATTTTTATATATTTTTATTTTTATTAAATTATATTTAATAATAATTATATTAAAATATGATTAAATTATTTATTTTTTTATTAAATTATTTTTAATAATAATCGTATTAAAA
This sequence comes from Gossypium hirsutum, assembly GCF_007990345.1. Classification (NCBI taxonomy): domain Eukaryota; kingdom Viridiplantae; phylum Streptophyta; class Magnoliopsida; order Malvales; family Malvaceae; genus Gossypium; species Gossypium hirsutum. Next base: position 42,801,203 of record NC_053449.1, read on the forward strand.
TTTTAATAACAATAATCATATACCTAAAAAAATTCTACTAAGGGTACTCTGGTCATTTCAATTTTTTCCTTATGCTATTATAACATCATTCAATTCAACCAAACACAAGAATATTATTACAATTCTATTCCATTTCATTCAACCAAACAGTTAAATTATTGATTACATCTTTATTCCATTACAGTTCTATTCCATTACAACTCTATTCCATAATAATTTTATTCCATTATAGCGAACCAAACGTAATGTTAATATTTTCTGGTGTTTGGATGAGTCTGTGTAAAATATTTTCTTTTGTTTGACAGATTTTTTAAAAATATTTCATAAAAGCTGTTTTCAATGAAACAAACATACATTTGAGATTTTTTTTATCTTTTCATTGTTTAATTGAGTTTATTTCATATCTATATTTATATTACATTTTTTTTACATTTTTACAGATATTTTGTTAAATTCAGGTTTATTACAACATCATTTTTTAGTCATATGACTACCAAGTGAGTAGTTTTTATTTAAAAATTGACATTAACAAATTTGACAAAAAAATTAACAATGGCAATAATTGAATTTGATTTTTAAATTTAAAAAGTAAAGGGACTAAATTCTTGAAAATAAAAGTACTGTGACTAAATTACAAATTTGTGAAGAGTACATAGACTTAAGACATATTTTAACCTTTATGCTACAAAACATTTATTATTAATATATTTATAATTATAATAAATATTTATTATTAAAATATTAATATTGAATATTTTCAATAATTTGTGAAGAATATTATTAAAATTTATTATTAAAATAAAATTAAAATATTAAATAATTTACTAAAATAATAAATTATATTAATAAAGTATTATATGACTAAATATAAATAATTAAATATGTATGTTTAATAATATTTTAAACATTTTTAAAAATAAAAATAAAATTTATTATGAATATAATAATATTAAACTGGATCAATTTTACAGAAAAAATAACTTATTTTAAATTAAATGTAAGCCACATTTTTCGTTAGTTAAACTGTTTTATATGAAATAAAAACATAAATATTTTAAAAAACAATTTACTAAAATCTTTTACACCTAAACAATCACTTAATGAAGCGACTGCCTGTATCTGTGACATTTACTTCCCTCCTCAATAAAGTCACGTCTTCCTCTCCCTTCTTCATCAGATCATCAGAAGATTTGGGTGTATGGTATATGATGTTATTTACCTATTTGCCTCGTCTTTTAACTGCACCTTGAATGTTTAGAGACCATGTTACTTGAAAAAACCAAGCTCCTTGGCTTACCTAAGCCCCTTGTTTTCCACCAATTTTATCAATCATGTTACATGCATCTATCTTTCGATTCTGTTACCTACACTAAACTCGTTCAGCACTCCACCAAATCTAGTTGTCTGCTCCACGGAAAACTTGCCCATACCCATATAATCAAGTCTGCTTTCAACCCATGCCTTTTTTTGCTAAACAATCTTTTAAATATGTACTCCAAAGCCGGTGAAATGGATGTAGCTCACCGATTGTTCGACAAAATGTCCAAACCAAATCTTGTTTCATATAATTCTTTGATCTCTGGATATACCCAGATGGGTGCTTTTGATAAAGCCTTGCAAGTGTTTGTCGAAGCTAGAAAAGCATGTCTAAAACTTGATAAATTCACTTATGCTGGTGCTTTAAATGTTTGCGCTCAAACTGGGGATCTCAAGCTAGGGAAGTTAATTCATGGATTGATTTTAGTAAGTGGATTGATTGAGAAAGCATTTTTGACCAACTCCTTAATCGATATGTATTGCAAATGTGAATGTGTTGATCAGGCAAGGTTTTTGTTTGAGGATTCCCAGGAGTTGGATGAGATTTCATGGAATACATTGATTGCAGGTTATGTCCGTCTGAATAAAAAGGAAGAGATATTGAAACTATTAATAAGCATGCATCGAAATGGCTTGGAGTTGAATACTTATACCATGGGAAGTGTCTTAAAGGCTTGTTGTACAAACACTGATGTAGGGATAATGTGTGGGAAAATGCTTCATGGTTGTATAATGAAACTTGGGTTTGATATTGATATTGTTGTTGGGACGGCATTGCTCGATATGTATGCAAAAAATGGAGAACTAAATAGTGCAATTAAAACTTTTAAAAGCATGCCAAACCGCAATATTGTCATGTATAATGCCATGATATCTGGAATTATGGAAACAGAAAACATTAGCAAGGAATGTACAAATGAAGCCTGCAGACTTTTCTTTGAAGTACAAAGACAAGGATTGAAGCCCTCAAAATTTACATTCTCAAGCATGCTTAAAGCTTGTATTGCGGTTGAAGATTTTGTCTATGGCAAACAAATTCATGCTCAAATATGCAAGTATAACTTGCAGTCTGATGAGTTCATAGTAACTGCACTTATTGAACTGTATTCCTTAATGGGATCAACTGAAGACGGTTTGAAATGTTTTATATCAACTCCCAGGCGAGATATTGTCTTGTGGACATCCATGATCGCTGGCTATATTCAGAATGGGCAATTTGAAAGTGCATTGAGTCTCTTTTATGAACTGATGGCATGTGGAGGAAGACCAGATGAATTCACTATCTCAAACATTTTGAGTGCTTGTGCGGATCTAGCAACTGCAAGATTGGGTGAGCAGGTTCACGGACATGTTGTGAGAAGTGGCTTTGGGAGCTTCAGAATTGTTCAAAACTCACAGATTTGCATGTATGCAAAGTGTGGTGACCTAAACTCAGCTGATCTGATCTTTAGAGAGACAGAGAATCCAGATGTGGTTTCTTGGTCAGCGATGATCTGTAGTTGCGCACAACATGGATGTGCTAAGGATGCTTTAAACCTCTTTGGGTTGATGAAGGAACATGGGATCAGGCCTAATCATATTACTTATGTAGGGGTTTTATCTGCTTGCAGTTATGGAGGGCTTGTCGAAGAAGGATTAAAGTATGTCAATGTAGCCCTTCATCCTATCATTTCTAAGTTCATTTGTAGGTTTGATGTATATGCATGAGGATGTGTGGGGTCATAGTGACAGGTTTCATCCAGAAATTTCAAGACTGAATCACCTGTAATTTTACATGCTACCCAATTTTTTTGCGATGGGAAATTGTCAGTATATGGAACATAATGATAAACTAACTTTAGTAAGCTGGGGACTTGATTTAGCATATATAAAATAGCACTTTGTTTTAGGCAGATATTATAGTACTTGTAAATACATGCACTGGTTTTGATGTCTCAACTTCCTCTTTTTCTTTTGTTATTGAACTGCTGTATTTCTCCCATAAGCATTCTGTTTTCCTATGCCATTCTCTTTAGGAGCTTCTGTGCAAACAGGTTTTTTTTTTGCTTTTATTCATAATAACTATGTGATTTACCTTTTGAGTTTCTACTGCAGATACTTTGAAAGCATGAAGGATGATGGCGTTGAAGCCAGCATAGAGCATTATTGCTGTGTTGTTGACCTCTTCAGTCGTGCTGGAAGGCTAGCAGAGGCTGAAAACTTCATACTCGCCTCAGGTTTCAAGAATAATCCTATTATGTGGCGAGCATTGTTGAGTTCTTGCAGGGTTTATAAGGACACAGTAGCTGGGAAACGTGCTGCAATGAAAGTAATTGAGCTTGAACCCCAAGATTCTTCATCTTATGTTCTTCTTCACAACATCTATGCTGATGCTGCTTTAGAACCATTGGCTGCAAGGATCAGAGAACTGATGCAACAGCGAGGGGTCAGGAAGGAGCCTGGTCTGAGTTGGATTTAGGTTGGAAACATAGTTCATTTCTTTTTGTGGTTGATATATCTCACCCTACAAGTCAAGTAATCTAGCGAGGTTGGAAGAAATTTTGGAGAAGAAAAGGGAATTTAGTTATGTTAATGAGAGGACCGCTTCTAACTCAACTGAAACAAAACCCAAATGGGAGCTCAGTTATGAACTATCAGAGTTTGAACCAGCAATTACTTTTGGACGTACTGGCTATAAAAATTGATCTTCTGTTAGGTGATGACATAATTGAAGCCCTGCCCTGATTGCCATTTGCCACAGAACAACTGAAGCTCTTGTCAAAGGTGGGAAAGGCAGAAATAATTCCCAGAGATCCGTTTCTATCTGTCATTCCAAGAAGATGATTCTTCTTATAGAGATTGATAACAGTTGGGTGTGAGTGTTGTGTTAGAGTAGTAACTAAAGTAGGTTGTTATAACTAAGTACGGTTACTGTTAGTTTACAGTTAGTTTGTTAAACGGTTACGGTTACGTACGTATGGCTATAAATGCATGAGGTTTCTGCATGCATTAATAAGAGAAGAATTTCCTTATTTCTTGATTGGTTTATCTGTTTAACATGGTATCAGAGGTATGATTTTTACCTGAAAATCTGCTGTGCAAAATGGCTTGCAGTTCTGTTGATGGTATTATCGACAGTAGGCTGTTTTCTACAAAGAAGATTAGCATTCTTCTTGATGATAGCAACTACTTGCTTTGGAGACAACAGGTACTCTTGGCAGTCAAGACGCATAAACTTCAACGTTTCTTGGACGAACAAGATCCTCCCACCCAGTTTCTTACTGATGAAAATGGTGGTTGTTGTGAGAATCCAGATTTTGTTCACTTTGAGCAACAGGATAGTGCGCTTGCATCATGGCTGTTATCTTCTATTAGTTCATCTGTTTTGCCTCATTTGATTGGCATGGATACAAGTGCAAAGATTTGGAAGGCACTTGTCACCTTGTATGGCAGCAAAACTACTTCCAAGTTGATGTTTTATCGTCGGACCTTGCATTCTCAGCGCAAGGGTGAGCTGAGTATGAAAGACTTCTTGGTCAAGATTAAAGGCTGTTGTGATCATCTTGCAAGTTATGGTAAGATTATCAGTGAGCATGAGCACATCACTGCGATTTTAAATGGTCTTTCACCTGACTATGAGTCTATCATTACAATTGTTACATCAAGTCAAGTGCCTTACACCGTTCAAGGGGTTACATCCATGCTTCTTGATGCTGAAGCTCGACAACAGCTCGTGAATATTGAAATATCGAGTTCCGCTAATATGGTATCTCATCAATCATCTGACTCTACAGGGTCTAGTGGTTCGATTCCTTCCTATAACTCATCATCTACGAGTCGGGGGCGTGGGCATGGCCGTTCTCACTCAAAAATCCAATGTCAGTTGTGTGGAAAGATCGGTCATCTGGTTGACCGCTGCTATCATAGGTTTGATTCATCTTACAAAAGTAACAACTATAGGCCCCCCCCACAAACAAATGTCTGTATGGTTGGATCCAGTACTTGGTTCTCTCCTTCTCAGCCTCAATGGAGTCCACCAGGTTGGTGTTTTCCCACTCATTCATCATCTGTTTGGACTAATCCATTTGTTGGTAGTCCTTCGCAACAGGTTCCTGTACAAACCCCATCTCAGGCATACATAGCAACACCTGAAACAGTAGCCGATAATTCTTGGTATCCGGATTCAGGTGCCACACATCATTTGACGAATTCGGCTAGTTCCATTGGTGATAGTGAACCCTTCAAAGGACCAGGTAAGGTATTTGTTGGAAATGGTTCAGCTTTACCTGTTGTGTCTACTGGACAGTTGTCGTTATCTACTCAATCTCGACCTCTATACATGCGTTCATTGCTACTCGTCCCTGGAATTACTAAGAATCTCTTATCTGTCTCCAAGTTTGCTAAAGACAATCAGGTCATGTTTGAATTTTTCCCTAATCAGTGCCAGGTGCGTGATTTGAAGATAAGGGAGGTTTTGCTTCATGGCTCTGTTCATCAAGGGTTGTACAGACTTCATGTTAATTTATCTGCTGGGGCGCATGTGGCTTCTAAGTCTGCTCAGTGTTTCACGTCTAGTGTCAGACTTCCTCTTAGTATTTGGCACTATCGATTAGGACATCCCTGTCGTTCAAAGCTTACTAAAGCACTTATACGATGTATTGTTCAGTTTTCTGATAGCAATAAATTTGTTGATTGTACTGCTTGTCATCTTGGTAAGGAATGCAAGCTTCCATTTTCAAAATCATCTGCTACATATACATCGCCTCTACAGCTAGTTGTGGCTGATGTTTGAGGACCAGCTCCGATTGTCTCTAATGGGTTTCGATATTATGTGGCCTTTACTGATGCCTATTCTCGGTATACTTGGCTTTATTTTTTGAAGAACAAATCTGATGTCTTCAATGTGTTCCCACAGTTTCATCGCCAAGTTGAAAGAACACTTGGTACAAAGCTCAAGTCTTTACAAACAGATGGGGGAGGGGAGTTTCAGGCATTGAAGTGTTATTTAAACCAACAAGGCATCATGCATCGTCTTACTTGTCCATACACGTCAGCTCAGAATGGCCTTGTTGAGCGTAAACATCGACAGATTGTTGAATCAGGGCTTTCCATGTTAGCTCATGCTTCAATGCCCTTGCTATTTTGGAATGAAGCTTTCTGCAGTGCTGTGTTCTTGATCAACAGGTTACCCTCTCATCCATTGGGTGATACATCACCATATGAAAAATTATTTCAAACAAAGCCTGACTACTCCTACCTTAAAGTTTTTGGCTGTTTATGCTTTCCCAACCTTAGGCCATTTACCAAGTCAAAACTACAATTTCGGTCAACACCATGTGTTTTTCTTGGTTACTCACCTTACTATAAAGGTTATAAATGTAGAGATTCCAGTGGTAAAGTCTATGTCACCCGTCATGTCACCTTCAATGAAAATGTTTTTCCATACAACACTTCTTTTCCAGCAACTACATCACCTACTACACCTACTCCACATGTCAGTGCTAAGCTTTTAGTTCTACCTACTTCCCATGAACCGTGTCCAAGTACCCTACCTACACTTCCACCTATTACCACATCTACTTCTACTACACCTGTCCTGTCACAATCAATATCCACCCCAGATACTTTCACCCATAATGTCCCACATAGTCAACCTACTACATCCACATCACCTATGTCAACTTCCCAACAACAGGTTACTTCTTTACAACCTGCGTCTATGACATCGTTACCTCAACAACCAGTACATTCACTTCCACATCTACCTATTAACATCCATAAAATGGTAACCAGAAGCAAAGCTGGGATTTTCAAGCCGAAAGCATACCTTAGCATGACAGATTCTTCATCCAGCGATGATCCTCCTGACATTCATACAGCAATGACATTTGAGTGTTGGCAGAAAGCAGTTTACAGTGAATTACAAGCTTTGACTCGCAATAATACATGGACCCTGTGTTCTCTCCCAGAAAATCGAAGAGCAGTAGGGTGCAAATAGTTGTTTAAAGTTAAAAGAAAGTCTGATGGATCCATTGACAGATACAAGGCTCGGTTAGTCGCAAAAGGTTTTTCTCAACATGCAAGGTTTGACTTTCATAATACGTATAGTCCGGTAGTGCGAGCTTCTACCATTCGCACTGTTCTTTCACTTGCGGTTATGCAGAGGTGGTCTATACGACAAGTTGATATAAACAATGCGTTTCTTAATGGCGAGCTCACTGAAGAAATCTATATGGAACAGCCTCCTGGTTTTGAAGTTCCTGGTGTTGCTGGTCAAAAGTTGGTCTGCAAGCTAAACAAAGCTCTGTATGGGCTGAGACAAGCTCCCGTGCCTGGTTTCAGACTCTTAAGGAGTATCTCGTGACGTAACTCGGTTTTCTTGGATCCAAAGCTTATTCTTCTTTGTTCATACGGGTGTCTGAATCTGAAGGAAAGCATCTCTTACTTATGGTTTACGTCGATGACATTGTGATCACTGGCAGTCATGAACAAGATATAGAAGATGTTGTTCATCATCTTCATGGAAAGTTTGCTCTTAAGGACATGGGAGAACTTAGTTTCTTCTTGGGAATAAAGGTTCAACGCACATCCCAGGGATTGATTCTAAGCCAGAAGAAATATGTTACAGACCTCCTCGAGAAAACTAAAATGCATGGAGCAGCAGCAACACCAATGCCTATGGTAAGCATTCCCAAGCTAGTGGCCTCAGATGGTAGCCCGCCTTTCTCTGATGTGCACCTGTACAGAAGTGTTGTCGGTATGCTATAGTATGTGTGTATTACCCGACCCGATTTATCATTTTGTACCAACAAACTTGGTCAGTACTTGAGTGCTCCAAGCGAAACTCATTGGAAAGCACTCAAACGAGTCTTACGATATTTAGCAGGCACCATGGAACATGGACTTTGTCTTACAGCGGGACCACGAGAACTGGTGGTTTATTCTGATGCTGACTGGGCCTCATCTGTTGAAGATCGTCGGTCTACATCTGGGTATGTGGTATATCTTGGTCCAAACCCGGTGACCTGGTGTTCAAAGAAACAGACAGTAGTGTCTCGGTCATCTGCTAAAGCAGAATATCGCAGCTTGGCTAACTGCGTGTCTGAGCTACTATGGATCAAACAGTTGCTGAATGAAGTTAAAATGCCAATGACCAAGGTGCCAATCATCTGGTGCGACAATTCCTCCACAGTGTCGGTTTCTGAGAATCCCACACATCACACCAAGATGAAGCATGTTGAAATAGACCATCACTTTGTTCGTGAGAAGATTCTTGCTGGTTGCCTACAAGTTAATTTTGTTCCTTCAACTGAACAAATTGCAGATGTCCTCACAAAACCAATCACACCGAAGCAGTTTTCAAACTTCAGACGTGCTCTTAGAGTTTTAACGACAAAAGAATTTTGTAACTCAAAAGACAAACAAGCAGAGGGAATGTTAGAGTAGTAACTAAAGTAGGTTGTTATAACTAAGTATGATTACTGTTAGTTTACAGTTAGTTTGTTAAATGGTTACGGTTACGTACGTATGGTTATAAATGCATGAGGTTTCTGCATGCATTAATAAGAGAAGAATTTCCTTATTTCTTGATTGGTTTATCTGTTTAACATGTTGGACATGGGTATGCATTAGACACGGCTATATCCTATTTTTTTCAAGTCTTTTCATGTATTTGGAGGGTCCTTGGAAGGCAATATCCTGCTACCCATGTCCAGATACGTGTCTGACATGGGTGTTGGATACAGGTACTTCAAGAAAAATGAAGTCCAAGCATAATAGCACAGAGCTCTGCCTAAGAGAAGCCACTTTTAAATGCAAAGTGAGCGAAAATGGAGGTATGCATCCAACCTCAAAATTTTAGTTTTCTGTATGGAAATACATAATTCTTGAGAAAGTTATAGCTGCTTCTTATCAGTTTCTAAATAGGGAGATTACACTTGTTAAGGACTTTTTTTTTTTGAGAAACCACAAGATGCAGTACACCAAATGTGATTGGTAACAGATACTCTCATTTTTAGAATCTCTTGTTAGGCTGACAAATTTAGCTGAAGGTAGGAAACCAATTTAGCTGAAGGGATGGGGATGATGTGGAGTTATAGTTTCATACAATCTATTCTCTTAAAAAGTTGACTTAAAATGAATTTAAATATTTTCATCAAAACCAAGATAAGTTTGATATATTTTGGGCTCTAATATTCAATAGAAGTAGAGTTTTAGGAGAAGCATTATAAATATCCCTGTTGATCAATAAAATTCAGAGTTTTCTTGCTTCTTCTTTCATAATATGTTATCAACATAATATTTTATTTCTTTTCCACTATTTTTAAACACATCCTATCCTTTTTTGAGGCAAAAGAAAAAAAACTCTGAAAAAAAAAAAATCTTCCATCACCCACACCAAAGGTTAAACCTGCAACCCTTCAAAATTAAGCCAAACCACTCGACTACTTAAACTATTTGTATATTATATATGAAAAATACTATAAAAGTCATTCAAATTTGGTCATTTGGAGGCAAGAAAAACAATATTGGTGTCGCCAAAAGAATTCAAACTTGAGAAGGTTTTGAACCACTCAACTATTAACAAGTTTTTGTTGTATAATGTCAATAGCTTTATAAAACTAATCATCGCTGCAGAAAAGAAAGAGTCAAAACTGCCGGAAAAAGACTCGAAATTGTGCAAAGATTTGAAGGAAATTTTTATTTAATGTTTAATATTGAGATTATTATTATTTTATTTTATGATTAATTATGATTACCTTGTTTTATTTCTATGTTGTCTAGGATGTTGAAAGATTTTATCTTAGAATGAATCTTTGTTTTTATTATTGATCTTTGATTTATTACGGGTAAAGTTTAATTTTGGTAAGGAATTTTTATATTTCAACCATTTTTTTAATTGTAATATGCTAACTACTATTTTTTATTTTATATTTTGATGGTATTTGAATTTTTTCTTGTCTAGGTTATTATTTTTGTGTAAAAGACATAATTGTTAGATATATTTGCTACTTACATGATATATATATTCACAACTTATTTTTGTACAATAAAATTCTCTTTGCTTGATTTATTCAATTTTTTTTATATTTGAATTATGATTAGCTTGGGTATTAATTGAAATTATTAAGTATTTTTCGTGTGCTTTATTAATGAATAAAACGATTACGATCTCTTTGGTTGATCATTGATTTATTTATTTGATTTTAAATAATTTATGTTATCTGAACGGTATTTATATGTATGTATTGTAAGGCAATATTCTATCTCTAAATTGGTTTCTTACCTTTAGCTAAATTTGTGGAGTTACTGAATTATAGAGATTTTCATAAATTGAAATAGTTTGGAGTGGGTGCTTCTGGATGAAACATTGAGAAATTATATATTTGTGATATTATCATGAATTATGTGATTAATTATAATTTATCTTTATGATTAGATAAAGAAAGATATGATCATCAGAATATGATAATTTTATCTAAAGTTTGTTATGTTTGGACGCACTTGAAGTTGCAAGTTTTTAAAATTGTGAGTATAACTCTACAAGATTCAAGATAAGTTCACAAATAAATTTACGTGAGAATATAACTAATGATAACCTGTTAGAGATATTCTTTTTAACTTTTCGTACTTTGGATATGCTCCAGCAGTAGCAATATCGTGAAAAAGATTAATATATATTTTGAATGTATACTTGTGGTAAAATAAAGTAACAAGCTATTCAATGGCAAATAACAAAGCCCGTCCCACTAGATCCACTTCATTCCTTGAAGTGAATACAATAATATATATAATAAATTAGAAAGACGTAATCGTGAATGTGGATATAATAAGTTGAACTATAAAAAAAAGTCAAAGGGGATGGTCATAATAATTTTTCTCATCATCAAAAGTGAAAAAATTAAGATAAGCAAAATGAAGAACAAGAATTCTCAAGAGAACCATTTAAGGAGTGAAGATATCTTATGTTATCGATATGGTGTGAAAGGTCATTGGTCGTGTACTTGTAGTACGCCTAAACATTTAGTTGAGCTCTATCAAATTTCCATCAAACAGTAGAGAGACAAAGTGAAGATTAATAAAAATGATATTGAATCAAATTTGGCATATCAGATTGATGATTGTGACAAATATAACTAATAAAGGGATATTGACATTATCTTTATGATGTTGAGCATTTTAAATACTAGATGATAATATTTAGGATTTCTTTAATCCATATTGAAGAATTTATTGCTAGAATTTATTGTTTTGATATTCATTACTAAATTTCAAGTCTATGATTTGATTTTGATATTTATATGCAATCTTATGGTCAATTTACTTAGGATTGTATGTATTTTGTTAAAAACGAAATTTCTAGTATGAGTTGCACCCTTTTTGTGAATTGTGGCACTTATTACTTGATTCTTAGATATCTTACTAGTAATATCTTTCTTGCCACCAGAAGAGCAAATGCATTGTTATCCGAAGAAATAAAGCGATAATTAATACACAATGTTCTAGTCAGTCTCAAATAAATTATTTTTAAAAAAAAGGATATACGTTGTAATAGATATCATATTGAGACTTTGGATGATGAGATGATTAATTAAGTCTATTATATTCGGTAAGAATTTTGTATTGAAAAACTATCATTTTTTTCCTCTAGTTGGTACTATATATATGTTAGTTTGTTTAAATCACATGAGATGGTAAATTTGAAGTTTACATTAGTATCGTTTAATCATATCATAGTAAGCCAAAAGTTTACTAGTCCAAATACACTAATTAGTTGGCATGATCGGTTAGACCATTTCGATCAATAATGATGCGACAAAATGAGAATTTACATGGAAATTTATTGAAGAACCTAAAGATTCTTTATTTTAAAGACTTTTTGAAGTGTTGCTTATTCTCAAAGAATGTGAATTATTAAAACCTCATAAACAAAAGTTGAGATTGAATCTCTAGCATTTATGAAAGAAATATGGGGTCATTTATCAAACAAGTGAATGTTTGGATATAATTTTAGTAGATGCATCTACAAGATAATCATATATGAGTTATGAACGGATAATATGCAGTTTGTGAGATACTTGTTTAATGATTAGTGTAAGAACAAAACTTTTAGTTTATGCAATTGAGACAATTCTTGCTAATGTTGGTAACTTTATTACTCAGACTTTCAATAGTTATTGTATGCTAGATTGTCAGTGCGAGTAACTATCACAAAAGCTTGTTGTTTATATATATAAAATGACTTAGCAGAATTAATCATTAAATACCTCCAGTTAGTGGCTAAACCATTACTTTTGAGGAATTTTTTTGTATATAATATGATATTTTATGTGAATCAACACTTGTACACATCATGCTAATAAATTGTGATAAGTACTCCTCATTACAACTGGCTTTTAGTCAAGAGTCAAATACAACCCATTTTGGAGTTTTTGAATGTGTGATATATGTTTAAGTTGCTCCACCACAATGGACAAATTGTGTATTCAAAGAATGTTAAGAATATATTAATTATGAATCTCCTTATATTATTAGTTGTTTTGAACGAATTAGAGATTCAATTATGACATGACTTGTATTTTGATTTGATAGTTTTCCCAACATTAGGGGGACAAAAATAATAGCTAGATAAAATAAATTACTTGAAATTAATTATCATTATTTAGATCTTCAAAGAAAGTAATTCGAACTAGAAGTTCAAGAAGATAATTCATTTTATTACAACTTAACTACTAGATGCATTTATTGACTTTGATGAGAATAATCGAGTGTTGTATATCGACTAATGTTTTGATTTAAATTGAAGTCCCAGTAGGACAACTTGTTAGACTAATTGAAGGTAATGCATGCTTGAAGCAAGGTAGTTCGATTGGTTCCAAACATGAAAATTCTTATAAATGAAAAGAATAAATTTAGATGGTCAAATAGTGGAGGCGGTGCTCTTGAAGAGAACTAAGATGTAAGTAATTATTCAAACTCCAAAAGAGATTCAAGTACTTGAATATGAAAATGATGAAAATAAAAAGATCTCAATAAGTTAGGTCAATACGAGAAAATATGGAACCATGAAAATAAAAGTTGTCGACAATGGTTTTGCATGCAATAGTATTATTGAAATAATAAAAGAAAAGGAGAATCTTGAATAAATTTGTCAGAAATATATGCATGGAATACATTAATCAAAATAAAAAGACAAATAAAGTAGAATCAAATTAGTGAAATTTTTGGACTTATAGTCCAAGTATCTAAAGGTAAAAAGACAATGAGGGTACAAATTGTAATGACCCAAATCCAAGGTTATCGGAATAGTGGTTTCGTAACCACAAATCCAATTTAAAGAGAAATTTATTTTAATATTTTTGCATGAATATTGGTATGACAGGAAAATCGTATGAAAATATTGATAGAAAAATTTTACCGATTTAGTGGTTAGTTAGAAAAAGAAATTATTGAAGAAATTGGGTAAAAATAAGGTATCGAGACCTCAATCTCGTAAAACCGAGTCAAAAATATTTTATAAATATTTATGAAGTGTTAGTAATATGATATTAAAATTTCGTTAGAAAATTTTAAAGTTTGGGTAGTCAATTAAGTGAAAAGGACTAAATTGAAAAATGTGTAAAAGTTACTAGAAGGATTAAATAGCTCAATTGTTAAATGAGGAGGGGCATAAATTAAAAATAACCCCAAAAGGAGATATTTTAGGCGGCATAAGCTGAGAAAAATCAGGAGAATTGAAGAATTAAGGGTAAAATTGGAATATTGCAAAATTTGCTTTAAAAGTTAGGACTAAAGTGGAATTATCTAGATTTCTCTTTATTTTTCTGCATTCTCATCAGCCAAAAACGTCCTAAGGATTTCTTCAAGCTGTTTTTTCATAATTGTTTCACCAAGTGAGTTAATACTTGCCTTTTTCTTATAATTTTTGTGTTTCTAAGACTTACAACTAGGTCCTATTACTAAATTCATTAGTTTTTGATTTTATGAATGAATTTGAAAGTTTCTATGAATATGTGTTGGAATTTATGATGAAATAGGATGAAATTGAAGCTTTAATCTGTTTATGAGATGATTTTATTAGGTAATTTCAATAGAAATTGATTTGTAGGACATAATTGTGAAAAAGTTTGGAATTAAAGTCTAGTACTAAAATTCTGATTTCCAAAGCTTATAAAGTAGTTTAAAGTGATGAGATAAAGTGTTAATTGAGAAAAATCAGCTCAATTGAGAGGTAAATTGAGCAGGGATGAAATTATCATTTATTGAAAGTTTAGGGAAAAATGATAATTAACATCATACACTAAAATAGTTTTGGACAGCAGCAGTAGTCTAACTTTGAAAAATCACCAAAAATTTTAGAGATCGAATTAGAGGATGAATAAAATATGAAATTAAAGCTTATTGAGTCTAGTTTCTCATAAAAGAAACGGTTTAATCAATGGAATTGTAAATCATGTGATATAATAGCTTTTGCGAGACAAGGTCAGAATGAATTTGGGTTCCCCTGTTCTGACTTTGGAAAATCATTAAAAATTGTAAAAAAATGATTATGAGTTATAATTTATATGGTTAGAATCCTTAATGAGTCAATTTTCAGAAGAAACAAACAGAAACATCATCAAAATTCTGTAAAATGAGATAATTAATTTTTAGCGAAGAGGGGTAGGAACTGTCAAACAATGAAACAAGGGAAACTTTAAAGAATAAACTGTACTTTTTGGATAAACCAAAAATTCTGAAAATTTTATGATAAGAAAATATGTGAGTCTAGTTTCAGGGAAAATTAACGGATCTTAATTTTGAGTTCCGTAGCTCAAGATATAAATAATTTAGTGACTGTGACTCAGTGAGACAGCTTTGAATGCACTATAAATAATAATGGAATTATAGAGAATGTTACATATGAACATGAAATGTATTAGATTAATGATTAAATTTATTTATTTAGATCCAAAAAATTCAAATACGAAGTTAGATCGAGGAAAAGAAAAAGTTCGGGATTAGTAGATTTTTGTTTACGAACAAGTGTCGAGGTAAGTTCGTGTAACTTGAATTATATTCTTAAATGCTTGAAATGTTTGTTATTGATGTGAATATGATTTGGATGTTTATTGTACAAATAATTGATGAAGTATTGATATTCTTGATGAAAAGAGAAAATAAATCCCAGTTGAATGGAAGGAAAATTCGATGGATCTCTGAAAAGGAATTGATGGTAAAAAGGATCTTGCCCGGACGGGTGATCCTATCTTAATATAGCCCTCCTGAAGAATATGTGGAAAATGGATTTAGCCCGGACGGGTAATCCGAATTAGGGTCTGAATTTAGCCTGGACTGGTAATTCAGATCCAAGCTCAATAGAGTAATTGTCGTTGCAGGGGATTTAGCCTGGACTGGTAATCCCGACAATACTCTATGAGTTTATATTACAGGGGATTTATCCTGGACTGATAATCCCGCTGTAAGGATGAGGTTCGCGAGAGTGTGCTCTTTGAAATGGAAATGTGCGCACATGAATATGAATTGACGGACTCGGATTTGTACACTAAAGTGTACCTCTGAAAATCCATCGAAATTCTGAGAAATTCAACGGGATAAAAATGGAAAAATAACAAGGAAATGGAAATCATGGAATTGATGAGCTCATCAATCATGATATATATTCTTGATACATGGAAATTACTGGGCTAATTTGAATGTTGAGTTTGTGCATGATAGGAGAATAATGTATTGAACGGATGTATGAATGTTTATTGCATTGTATTGAAAATATTAGGTAAGTATAATTCTTGTTACATGAGCTTACTAAGCACAAAGTGCTTACCCTGTTTCCTTTTCCCCTGTTTTGTAGTGTTAAGAGCTCAGAGGTCGGATTTGGTCAGAGACGCATCACACTATCAACCTCAAGATCTCGGTATATAAAGAAACTTTATTTTGGAAATCAATGGCATGTATAAGCTAGTAAAGTAGATGTTAATGTGAAATGAATGTATAGTTAGCCATTGGTATGGCTAACAAATTTTGGTTTTGGTATGTGATGAGATTATCTTATGAATACGATAAATCTATCTTGAAAATATATTGAAATGGATTGGTTGTGTCGGATTGGTCTCGGTTTAAAAATTTGCAGGGAAGATTAGATATTTATAAAGGGGTTATATTGAATTTTAAAAAAAATTTATTCGGTAAAATCTAGTAATGCCTCATACTCTATTTCGGCGACGAATACAGGTAGGGGGTATTACACAAATGAAATAGTTTTGTGAAAACAAAATAAGAAAATGAAGTTTTTCGGTAAATCCTGACATTAGTTATGAAAAGATTCTTTTGTAGTGGATGCAATAACCTTTAGATATCTTATTAATTTTCTAGTTTATGAAAGATTTGACATGCATCTTATGATTGTTGTTACAACATTTACATGAATCACTATACAGTGGAAGTTTATATTAAAATCCTTGAAGGATTTAGAATGTTGGAAGCATAAAGAAGTTTCCATGAATTGTTCAATATATTTGCATAAATATTTATTGATTTGATTTGAACATATATATCATTATTGAAGGATCATGATCAAAATTTTTTATGATTATTGTTGGAACTCCCGAAAAGATCAAAATATATTTCCCTAAAATTTTTTCACACTCATGACTTTCAAAAGAATGGTGATATAAATGTTTAACAAATTTGTTCGAGTGATCATTTGAAAAGTTAGTATTCAAGATTGAATACGTAGAATATGAGATATTATGTGATGTTGTCATGAGGGGGAGTAAATATGCACTGTACTCTTTTTCCCTTAATTGAAGTTTTGTCCCATTAGGTTTTCCTGGTAAGGTTTTTAATGAGGCAATATGTTATGCATATTATAGATAAGTGTACCCTTTTTCCTTCACTAAGATTTTTTCCCACATATTTAAAAAAAAAATCTTAGTAAGGTTTTAACGAGGCACATTATCTACCAATGGACATCTTAGAAGAAGTGTTATAAATATTTTATCATTAGGTGGATGTCCATTAAGATCAAGAAAAATTTGATGTACTTTAGGAATCTAATATTCATTAGAAGTAGAGTTTTATTTCATTTATACTTCTTATGTCTATAAATATAACATGGAAAAATTACTATTTTTTATTGAAAATTGATATTTCTAATTTAAAAGAAAAAAGAGCTCTATCACATATAATGAACTGCTACTCCAGGTTCTCACAAAAGAAAATCATTTCTTTCAATATTCACTCATTGTTCGTTAATAACCCTAGTGATTGTATCTAGTATGCATATTCTGATAGGAAATAAAATATTCAATTGATTTTTCATTGAATGACTATTCATCTACTGTACTTTCATGGAAATAGAGGCAAGAAAGTTCTATGGAAAAATCATGGTTCAATTTGATCTTGTTTAAGGGAGAATTAGAATACAGATGTGGGCTAAGTAAATCAATGGATAGCCGCCTTGGTCTTGTTGAAAATACTATTGTAAATGAAGACCCGACTAGAAATGATACGAATAAAAACATTCATGATTGTAGTGACAGCTCTAGTTATTACAGTAAGGTTGATCATTTAGTTGACGTCAAAGACATTCGGAATTTCATTTCTTATGACACCTTTTTAATTAGGGATAGTAATCAAGACCGTTATTCCATATATTTTGAAAGTGAAAATCAAAATTTTGAGCTTAACAATGATTATTCTTTTTTGAGTGAACTAGAAATTTTTTTTATAGTAGACTTTGAAGAAACATTGTTAAACCCAATTGATCAATAAAATTTAAACTTGTCTTTCTTGTTTCATAACAAAATATAAATTGTTTCGAATTTAAGAGTGATTTTAAGTATAAAGCATTCCCCAAATTAAATGAAGTATTATATATTAATTTAAGATGTGGCTCGATAATTATATTAATATTGTATTGGATGAAGTGTCAAGTAATAAAAGTGTCCATTGGTGCCACATCTGATTGTTTCCTAATATATATACTTACGTGCCTTACTTTATATATTATGTATGTATATATACATGTATATATATGATGCAGAAAAACTTTAAAGATGTAAAACAATTTTGAATTAAAATTATAGATATTTAATTTAGAAGGGATTTTCTACCCTAAACAAAGTATACATTATTGCTTGTGCTTAGAACTTTTTAAACTTTACTCATCTTAGAACTTTCCTTCATTATTTGAGCAAGTGCTCAAGTACTCTAATTTTATTCTCCACACATCTTGACCATTTTTTGGAGCTTATTACTCATCTGATTGTCTTTGATTCTTTTTCTTGCTCTTTGTTGGTCTCTTGCTCATTGTTCTATGTTAGATTAATGTTCTCTCTCAACAATCTTATGTACTGAGATGCATGAGCTCTTCATTTCAACTTCATAAATTTATTTTTCGTGGATACAGGTGATTTTGGTTCTCATTTCCTAAAGCTTCGTTTGATGAAGCACCCAGTTTTTCATTGTCTACTCTCGTTCAGGAGCGATAATGTGGAAAAAGAGAAGATTAAGATCCCTAGAATTATTTATTCTTATATCCTTTGAGCAGGTTCTGTCTTCATCTCATTCATTATGTAAGTTGGTGTGAATATGTTGGCAAAAAAAAACTACTTCTTGTTTCAGTTGCTAATTTGGGTAGCCAAAGGCTATATTATACTAAGGTTGTAGAATTCCTCATAGAGAGTAAGAAGCAACCAAAGAAAAGGGGGCTTCTTGAGCTTTTTTCAGATCATCATCTTCATCATCCTACCTTGAAGCTCGTAGCCATGGCAACTTAAGCCTCTCACGGGTGAGCCAACATGAAAACAAGATGCAACTAGCTCCTAATAGGGAGACCTAAGTTCGAGAGAAGAGGGAATAGAGAGATGCAGTCGAGTTGTCTAGGGATATTATTCTCCACTCAATTCTTTCTTATTTCTTTCTAAATGCTGGTGATTATTCTCTGTTTTCTGTTTGTATGCAAGTACACATGTATTCTTGGTTAAATGTTATCTTATTTAATCTTTCTTTTATTGTTTAATCTTGGGGTTTGAATGGTTTTTAACACGGAAGTGTTATTGGAGTCACTAACACTGGAAAGTGTAGTGCCAGTTTGAGCCAATGAACATTACAACGGATGTTGAGTGAGTATTAGAAGAATTTAATCCACTCATTTTTAATAGTGCCTTATTGCCATCCTCGGAAGGTAAGGTTAATATGCATGTCTAAGTTTCAGATTAAATCGAGGAGTGACGTTGGGTAAGATATACATTGAATTTTATTGCCTTGACAATCACCTATCTTTTATACCTTATGAGCACTTAGTATTCTGTTGAAGATTCATGTCGGGGATCCCAGTTTATCATTATCATATTTTATTATATTGTTTTCAAGTTATTGCATCGACAACTATCTTTACAATTTATTTTTTTATATCTAGTTATTGCACCGACATTAATAGACAAAAGACTACCATCCTTATGGAATCTATATCTAACAGACTCACATCTGTCTACTATACTTGCATCGATAATGTATGCTTGCACAAAATTTTTAAAAAACTTGCAAAAAAGTAATAAAAATTATTTAAAACAATAAAAAATTATTAAAAATTTTAGAATTGTAAAAAATTGCACTTGATTTTTTATCAATTATTAAATTATATTAAAATTTATATAATTTTTTTGCATTTTTTATAAGTTTTTTTTTGTAAATTTTAAAAATTTTATGTAATTTTTATTTGGCCCTCCAATTTTACAAAAAAAAAATTTAGCCTTCCATTTAAATTTTCACCCTTTTTAGCCTAAACTTGTGTTTATCTGTCAAAATACTCCAAAATGGATGAAAATGCTAATGGTTTTTAACTTTTTTGACGTGTGACATACACATGAATTGCCTCGTGAATGGTAGCATTTAACTAAATTTTTAAAATTTAAAAGATTAAAAAATTATATATTTTTAAAAAATTAAAAATCATTAAAATTATTTAAAAAGTATAAAAAGTAAAAATATATTTTTTAATATTTCAAAAAATTAATTAAATGTTAAATTTTTTATCCATTTTTCGGTGATTTGAGAAAAAATGACAAGTTCAAGAACTAAAAAAGACGAAAAACTAAATGGAAGGTTAAAATAATTTCTATTATAAAGTTAGAGGGTAGGTGGGTTAAACTCACGTATGTAAAGGGAAGATTCATTCATGAAAAAGCGAAAAGTCATGTAATGAGTACTATTACAATTAGGGGTGATATCCGTTCTGAGTCTTAGCTTTTTACACTAATTTTTTGTTTTGAATTTTTAGATTTATTTTGATAAAATGAATTTTTTTAACGTTTGAATATTATTTGACAAAATTTTAAAGTAATTTTCATATACATATATTTCTAAAAAAAAAATACTTTTTAAGTAAATACAAATAATCATTAACTTTTACATGGATTTAAAAAAATATTTTTATATAGATCTTTTGAGTTATTTTCACTATTTTAAATATAAAATATTTATTTTATATTATAAAAATTAAAATTAATTCTAAATTAATTAAAAAATAGAATACGGTCCAGTTTTGATAACCAAAAATTTTTTAACTTACATTCCATAAACCACCCAAACACTTTGATTGAGATCGTTTTTCAATTTTCAAATTCTTCTTACTCAACCCTAATTAAAAGCATTGAAAAAGGAACGAGGACAATCTATTTAGCTTCACAATATATCAGAATGAATCAGGCTCTTACCTACCCTAAAATTAGATGAATTGATTTAGGTCAACGATTTAAAAAAACCTAATGACAAGCATTAAAAAGGGAGCGTGAATAATCTATTTACCTTCACAATAATCCATAATATATCATGCTTTTATCTACCTTAAACTTAGATAAACTGATTTAGGTCAAAGATTTAGAAAAAAAGGCACCATGATATCTTCTTTGAGTAAAAGTTTGAACTTGCAATTTTAATGCAATTGAGACATTGAGCACTTATGAAGATCCTCCCTCAACTTGAAATGTATTATCTCCTCCAATCTCACATTAAGAAATATATTATCTATTTCATGATTATCCCATCCTATATTAAAAGGTTGATGATTCATTATGATATATAAAATAAAGTAAATTACTTTAGTTGGTCATGTTGATGGCTTACATTTTGAATTTCCAAATAAAAATACTTAGCAATTTGATCACCATTGTTAGAATTTTTTTATTTATTTTATTCACCTAAATATTAAATCCCTAACTATAATTGGTTGTGAACACTATATCATCATTTGTTTACTATTTTTTTACCCTCGTTTCTACTGTTCATCATCTTATTCCCTTCAACACCACCCCTACTTCTACCATTCTTCTTCTTCCTTTGCACCCTACTTCCAGCATTGCACTGAACTTAGTTGCGAGAGGAGGGATGAACTCTATGAAAGGTTTAGTGACTCAAATCCAGAGACTATCAAGCACTACCTCTGATGTTTTAAATGCTACAAAATTCACTTAAACAGGCTAATGACTCACTTCATGCCGAGTCGACTCGCTTATTTTCTCGATCAACTTGACCCTTTCAAACACTCTCTCGGTTACCTCTATTTCTTGTGAGTTATTTTCAATTTGTCTTTTCACAAAAAAAATATAAAAATATAAAAATAAATAAATAAATAAAGACTGTTATTTTATATGGAATTTTGTTTTTTCTTTTGTGGTCTCTAGATCTTTTTCAAAATTTGATGCTTGGTTGCTAAGAAATAAAGAAATATTAAATCTATTTTTATATGTATTTTAATATTTAGGATGAAAAATAATTGCTAAGAATTTCATTAATGGTTGAACATTGACGCATGCACTGCTGGTCCAGTTACAAAAGAGAAAACTAGTTCATATGTGCTAATCATTGCCAAGTTTCTCAGTTCAAGTGTTTCTGAGCAAATTCGATTGGCTTCTCATAAGTGCATAACTCTTACTTTGAACCAAATTATATATTAAGATTGCCAAATCCCTTTCTTGTTTCATGTTGGTATTGTTGATGTTGAACTCAACATGATTGCCAGTTATATACGTTTGTAAGAGGTTCAAGGACCAAGTTCTGTTGCTCAGAGAACCCTTGCATGGGGTTGCTCCGATGCTGACCGCTATTCGAGGTCTCGTATGGATTTAACTCTGTAAGTTTTGAAATAGTGTGGTGGTTGGAAGTAGGGAGTAAAAGGAAGAAAAATAGTGGTGTGGAGGGGAAGAAGATGATGAATAGTAATAGGTAAAGAAAAGATAAAAAATGATTATGCGGCATTCACAATTAATCGTCGTCATAAAATTTCTCTAATAGTGGTGACCAAACTTAAATATTTTTATCTGAGTAACAAAAGTAAAAACACCCAAAAAAAAAAAGAAAAGATTATCAACTAGTTAGTTTACCCTATGCGTTGGAAGGTTTGTTCTTTTGAAAAAACCATAAGAGTGTCAGCCTAAAGCAAGCAATACCTTAAATTGGGTGCAATCGACGTAAGAATGTGGAACTTGACTAGCTTATGGATGTAGAGATTTGGGGAAAAATACTCTTTGATCTTATCACGTAGTGGAATCCTTAAGAGATGAAAGATATGTTGCATTAGGAAAGTTGTTCAAAACAAAAGATAATGATTCCCTTGTATCAAGGATTTCATTTCCTTTTTCCTTTCATTCTTTTCTGTAACTTTTTTGAATTAATTAAAAATACTTTCTCCTTGTCCTAAACTTACATATCAGAGCCAACCTTTTTTTGTTTTTGGACTTCTATTAATGGTCGAAATAGTCAGTTTGACAATAGTTGTTCCCAACAATAGTTACTCTTACACATAATCAAGAATTTACATTTGCTTAATTGGGTGAACCTAACACACGCGACTCATTCAACATCGTAGAATTAAGAGATCCGACGTGTGCTAAGTTCACATGTGAAAGCTTTAACTTAATAATAATTTTTATAGTCCAAGTTGAATCGAGAAGCCGGGTTTAGAAAGAGTGAGTGTACAGCTGTTAGCAATTGATTAAGTATTATATCACTAATTCATTCACCATGATATTCAATTAGAAGGTTCACTTGAGACCATTAGTTTTAGCTTAGTTTAACTAATTTATTCATATTAGCATTGATTGGTATTTTCTGGAGTTGGTTTAACAAAGTAAACATTTGTGTGAATTGGAACTCAATTTGAATTTCCAAATTTTTATCCCTTACCCAAGTAAGTGTTTCACTGTAGCCTATCATCACCCCTATCTGACCTAAATTCCCTCAGCTGGGGATAGCGCTCCGCTTTTTCCCGATGTTCACACTTGATTACTAATTCTGCTAGAGCAGGGAAAATCGAATAGAATCTGAGCATGCCAATCATAGGCCTTATGTCTTTAGACAGGGTCAAAACCCTTTTAGAACCGCTTCTGCCCTGTACGAGGACTAAGCTTCTAATATAAGTATAACAACAGTCAACCATCGAGAAATTCTCTAAAGTTCGTTCCAGCTCGTTTTTATCCATGAGTCATGGAAGTTAATCACATCGACAGTGCAATTTGGAGAGAATTTTTGTTTTTAAATTTCACACATTTTTTATGGAAATTTCAGGGGAAGTTCTAACAAAGAAAGGGGTAAAACCTAATGACTTTCATCTACTCTACATACAAAATACTCAACAGTTGCGACAGAAGGTTCTTATATGATCTCCAACAAGTAGGGTTGAAGCTTAAAATGTGGGTTTCTATAGGAAGAGAAAAATAAATAAAGAAAAAAGAGTTGTGAACAGAAAATTTTACTAAAAAGTACACAGAAACAAGTGTTGCAAAACCAAACTGTCCTAGACTAGATCTTTACACAGGATCAAGTAGCATCCATCTCATCAACAGTTTAAGGTTAGGCGTTGGCCGAGGTAAACAAGATGCCAGGTGAGAGCCATTAAAGTGAGAATATTAAGCATTGATGAGTTTGTATTTAGCTTCTTCAGCCTCACATTCAGCCTACCCATTGTGCGCTTTATCACTTCCTGTTCTGAACTAGTGGGTGCTACTGCTGGTGCTGGTGCTGGTGCCGTTGAGGGGCCTTTCCTGCTATTTTTAGCTACTGGATCTGCAACACTTGGTGACTCAGTGGCCCTGCTTCCCTCAGCCACAAAGTCATGTCTTCCTCTCCCGTCTTCCTTCTCCATTTTCATCCTCTCAAACATCACCTACAATATCATATCCAGTGTGTTAAATAAAAAAGATTTGGAATATACAATTAGGAGCATCAGAAATTAAGCAGGTTACCTTTGTGGCTTTAGGCTCCAAATACAGTCCATTGACCAAAACCATGAAAAGGGATGACAAAAGATTAATAGCTTGAAACACCTCTGGCGGGCTCGAGATCGATCTTTTCCTGTGCCACAATAAGTGCCCCAACAAAGCCATCCCTATACTATAAGCCATTGCCCTGAAGTAAACAGGGTATATCTTGCTCTGCACCACCCCAAACTGCTGTCTTGGTAGCTGTCCTGCCAGGATATAGCTGGAAATGAACGTAACCCACACACTCATCCCATATGCTGTAGCTAATCCAAGTAAGTTCACTATACCCATCACTGTATTCAATGCCTCCATTGAAGTCATGTACTTCAAACCATCAAGATACTTGTTTGCACTAGTTTTAACCTTGTTCGCAGCTCGGCCTGCTTCTTCCATGGCCTTTTCCTGAACGTTCTCCACTTGCTCTGATGTATTTGTCACTATATCAGCCCCCATCGTCTTGGCCGTGTCTTTTGCTGTTGTCGCCGCCTCCTTGGCCTTATCAATGGACTCTTTTACCTTTTCTTTAACATCTTGGCCCTTTTGCACAACTGCCCCTTTTGCTTTGCCTAAAGCATCGCCGATAGCTCCCTTTGTATCAGCGGCCTTGTCTCTGGTTTCATGTGCACTCTCTGAAACCTTCTCTCTAACCTCCTGCGCGGTTTCCCAAGCCTTGTCTTTAGCCTTCTCTTTGGCTTCATGTGCGGTCCCTGAAGCTGCTTGTTTAAGCTTGTTAGCTTCATGTGCGGTGTCTGACACCTTATCTTTGGCTTTACCAAGGGCAGTGGCGACCCTCTGGGTACATTTCCCGAAAGCATCGCAGATAAGTTCCCCAGGTGAATGTCGTCCGGAGCCAGCTTTTCCTTGTGAAATGCCATGGCCAACGTTGGGAAGCGCAGATGCGGCATCTTTCATAGTTTCCTTGCCAAAATATCCCCCTTGGTCTGTTTGCTGGTGCAGCGACGGGGATGAGATTGAGACTTTGGTGTTATGTTTGCCATCTTGGTCATATTCAACAACTATGACCCTATGGCCTTCTTTCAATATAACATCGTCCCTTCCGACTGCAGCAGCCATCGCCAGTGAACTAACTACAAGAAGACTCAAAAGCAAACCATTCGTCATCTTTGTCTTAGATGGGGATGCTCAAGCTGGGTTACATTTTTAATGGAGGTTTGCTTTAAAGAACTGGAAGATATGGTTTCAAATTGAGGAGGAAGAAACGATACGCATTGTGCATAGTCCACGTTGCCTGTAGTAGTCGAGAAACCGACGCGTTTGCATTGACTCAACCACGTTCTGATTCGACGTGGCTGCATTTCAGGGCTTTGTTAGGCTCTTATAACAACACCTGGAAAGAAGAGAAAATTCAAGAGCGGCTCCCAAACTTTTGTAATGGATAAGAAAGAAATAGAATAAAAGCTTTTGTTCCATGCTCCTTCAGCTGCCTAGTTCTACCAAGTATGCTGGGGTGACATGTAAGCATAGGAGAGATAATATGCTCCTCTTACCATATCGGTCATATAACTTTGCTATTTGATCTAGTAAGATATTAAATTTTATGGGTTTATAGAAATATCATTTAGTTTGATATAGGTCTATGCGTGTAGAAATGTAGAAATGTAGAAATGTAGTAAAACTTAGGTTATGATGGATGGCCCATAAGTATTAAGTTCATGGCATTAAGTTTTCTTTTTCCGAGTAGAAACTAAACAGAAACAACCTATTTAAACATAAAACATCTTGATTGTTCCAACTATTTCTTAAATAAATGAAAATAATTTTTTATCAAAATTTCGACTACTTTCTCAAATGTAAGAAGATGTTGAATTGAATTTGTATTTTTTAAAATTAAGATAATATATATAATAAAATATCATTTTGAGGGTTATGAGGATGCTAAAATTTTCATCACGCCTAATTGATTCTCGAATTTTTTTAAAATTTTAACAATTAATTTTGATAACAAAATATATCTATTAAATAAAGTATTTCTTAAAACAAGGAGAGGATACCACTCCTTTTCCTTGAGTTAAAAATCCAACAAAACATCCCAATAAAAACCTTCACCCATTAATCCAATGAAGGTAATATCTTAAAGTTAATTATTACAAACCCAAACTCTTGATAGTATACGAACAGTTTAAATGTGTATTATTTCATGAAAACAACAGAGTATATAATGAGAAAGATAATCTTTAGTGGCCAAGATCACTAAAATTCTCAACATAAGTGATTGGAACATCTATCAGGGCAGCTTCATCGATGATTGGAACATCTATCAGGGCAGCTTCATCGATGATTGGAACATCTATCGGGGCAGCTTCGTCATTGATTGGAACATCTATTGGGGCAGCTTCATCATTGATTGGAACATCTATCGGGGGAGATTTAGCATTCTGTTTGACTCCAATGCTAGCTTCGGCTTCTGAACTCACCACTGTTTTCATCTTTCTCTTTTTTCCACGCCTACCTGTTGAATGAAGAAAAAACCATGTTTGAATAACTCTCAAAAAGTGCTAGATATAGATATGTGCTTTAGTTTAGAATCATATTGCCGAGTGTTTGAATACACAGTAGATATGGGTATTTCATGAAAATTGGAAAGTTAGAGTTAGGGTTAGAATATGCTTAAAAAGTGAGTGGAAAGAGAAAGATACCCTTTGGTGCAGTTGAAGCTGAAGCAGTAAGATTGGACATGTGCATATTCTCAGAATTTGTTCTCTCCATAGTTGAAGCCTCTAGTTCTTCATTCTGTTCTCCAGTTTCTCCATAAGTCAATAACTGCAAAAGTTGAAAACCAATATAACAATGATCGGGGAAGAAACTCTCAAATCACGAAAGAATTATTACAAAGGAAAAGTTAAAAAAAATCATGTAAAGAAATATGAGAAATAAACTTGTTTAAGGTTTAGGAAAATAGCATGCTTACTAGAAAAGGTGCCGGCGATTCACTTTGGTCATTGCTCTCCTTTCTCTTCTTTCCACGCACGGGGAGAATGCCATCCGTTTCATACCTTTTTACCTCAAGAAGTGATCGAAGAGTAATATTGCGCTCTTTATGGCGATATTTCTGCAATAATGAGATATTATCAAACATCAGTGATAAATGAGATATATATATTTGCCTACATATGGGAAAAAGTAGATCATAAGAGTGGTAAAAGTCATTTAAAGGTAATTACTTTATCAATCCTCCCATTTTTGCGTGGACTTTCTGTAACAATCCAATTGTTTATGAACTCAGGCAGTGGCTTTAACTGATATGCAAAGCATTTAAGATAACACTGTAAGAAAATGGTAGTTAATAGAGCTATTTGTTTATGTTTCTAAGGTGTGTGAATGCTTACCTTGTTGTATCTTCTCTTCGGAGTAGGAGCTTGAGCTTCAGGAGGCAGCGTAGAGATAGGGGTTGCCTCTATTATATAACCAGTTGTTTCTGCGATTACCAATTTCAAACCATTTAGTAAATTCTGTCAGGACAATAACTTTGTTCTACTATATATGTAAAAAACTAATATTGTTTATATAAAACTAATATAGTTCTACTTCGGAGTAGGAGATTGAGCAAGGCATAGGTAGGTAAATGTGTCCTCTAAATAATCTTACTTATAAACTCTATTATTATTAGGTGAATTTCTTAGGTTGAAGAGATGATATTAGCCTTAAGAATTTAAAGTGTAAATGGGAAGGAGTATTCATGTGTACAATTTTTTATGGGTGGTTTACACTATGATTAAGAAAATTAATACTTTCTAACGAATATATATAGAGAGAGATGGGGTAGGTAGTAGATATAGGTATTCGATATGTGTACTTTATGAAAATTGAAAAGTTGGAGTTAGTGGTGGAATATGCTTAAAAATGAGTAGAAAGAGATACCTTTTGGTGCTGAAGCAGTAGCAGGATTAGGCATGTACATATTGTTCCAAGGTTCTGTCATGTGACATTGTTCTTGGGGAATACGCATTCCCGTCTTTGGAGAATTGCAGGTATCCACATTTTCAATATTCTCATAAATTATTATCTCATTAGTTGAAGCATCTGGTTCTTCTACATTCAATTGTTCAGTTCGTTCATAAGTCAATGCCTGCAAAAGTTGAAATGCCAATATAACAGTAACATGGGAAGAAACATTCAACTCTCAAAAGGATCATCACCAAGGAAAAGTTAAAATTTTTATGTAAATAAATATGAGAACTAAACTTGTTTAGGTTTTAGAGTTTATGAAAATAGCACACTTACTAGCAAAGGTTCATGTAATCCAATTTGGTCTTCATTCTCTTTTCTCTTCTTTGCACACCCAGGGTAAATGCCTCTCGATTCATACCTTTCAACCTCAGCTAGTGATCGAAAATTAAGATGCAACACCTTGTGTCGATAGTACTGCAATAAGAGGTATTATTAGACAACATTGACAACCAAGATATATTTTTACGAAAAAATATATTGGAAGAGTTATAATATTCATTTAAAGATGGTTACCTTGTCAATCCTTCCATCTGGGCGTGGCCTTTCAGAAACAATATATTTATTAATGTATTCAGGCAGCGGCTTTAACTGACATGCAAAGCATTCGAAACAACCAAAATTATAACACAAAATATCTATAAAAAAATTCCAGTTAACAGAGTTATCTATTCAATTTCTAAGGTGTGGCTGCTCTTGAAATTAGGTTCTTACCCTCTTGTTTCTTCTCTTTGGTACCTGGACTTGAGCTTTAGGAGGTGCGACAGGAACAGGGGCTGCCGTTCCTGGTTCTATCAATTTTAAACCATTTGGTAAATCATGTCAAAGATAAGGACAATAATTTCTTTCTACTATATAAGTGTAAGCAAAATTGTACGACACATTGCTATATATTTAAAATATGAAAGAATCAGAAAATTTATCTAAAAAAACCTTAAGGTAATGATAGAAAGTAAGAAACTATGTGTGTTTTACTTTTTCAAAATGAGACATGTTATTGACAAATAATAGTATCCAAACAAGACATAACTTATGTGGAAAGTGTTGAATAACTTTCATAAAATCTTCTTTGGAGTTAAACTAGCTTCCAAAAGTAAATTTGCTATTAATTTAAGTGTTGATTTACAAGAAAACAATAGCTTACAAAAAATAATTTTTGAAATCCTAAATTGTTTTTACTATTTGTATGAAATAAATTTTACCAATTGTTATTTTTAAAAAAAATTATGAATTGATGTAGAAAAGTTGAGTATTAAACTTTAGGGATCAAATTGTTTTCTCCTCGTCATCTCTAGCCTTACACTTATTGATATTAAAGCTACAGCGAATTTTCCTATAGTTTAATTTAGAGATTATAGGGTTGCTTTTGCATGGGTGCAACTTGGAGACATTATAAACATTGCACGTCATTGGGGGAGATTTTATCTCTGTGGAAGAGAACACTCTCAATCTTTCTAATTTCTCTAAAGGTACGATGTTAATCACAACTAACCAATTGAAAAAGTTGATGAATTATGATATTAGAATGCGAAGAGGAACAGTATCTAATAAGAGTTCTATAAGTTGGTGATATCTTAGATTTCAAAAAATTGTAATGTTAAGGCAAAACTGTTGCCATAGAGTTTAAAGATTCTTCCATGGAAGATGAGATGGAGGGAGACAAATATGTGCATGAGGACTAGATTGGGTTGGTTATCATGGTAGGGGAGTTTTATGCTAATGCCTTGGTGAGTGGAGGTGGATGTTCGACTACTTTTAAGGTTTAAATTTGTTCAATTTTAGTTATAGTTATAAAGGTGTCGTCATGAATTATGCATGGGATTGGCAACCTGTTGAAGAGCAGTATGTCCATTATGTTTTACTTTATTTTAGGGGTTTTGTTTGAGTGGTGCAAAGGTAATTTTGAATTTTTTTAAAGATAGAATTTAGGGAAAGGTCTCTTAGGAGGTTTTCTAATGTCTAACGAGAGCCTAAAGGATTATTAGTTGCCTTGGCTAATGTATGAATTGATCAATAGAGCATGTTTTCATCTTGGATGTTGATGTATCTTGATTTTGGATATGAATTTGTTTTGATTGTGAAAGCCTTTTTTTTTGTGTTTTTGTGCATACTGGAATCCGAGATTACTTTCTATAACCATCCTTATAATTAGCTTTTGACTTTCTAATTAATAAATATAATTTCCTTGTTGAGCAAAAAATATTGTATGAAATGTAAAAGTTTTTCACAAGGAAGGTTTTTAAAAAATAATTAGTGAGATAGATCGATTGATTTTGGTACACATGGCAAAAACGCTCCCTGCAGGAAGCGCTTTTTGCTAGCGTGGCAGGAGAGAGAAGGAAAGCGTGCCTTGTAGGATGCGCTTTCAGTGAAAGCCTATGGGACTTCTTATTGACTAACTTGAGAAGGCATGGCATGCCACAACTTGATATATGCATCATTTTTGATACGACACCTGAAATACATGTTATGATCGATCGACGTGGAAGCCTATGGGATCATGTACACCTTAGGTATTATATACGTCATATCGGGAAAAGTTATGGGCCAATTCCACAAATATGAGGAACGAAAATGATTTTTTTAAAAAAATTATGTGCAATGCGCCTGCTGCCACGTTGGCGCACCCTGTTGGATGCGCTTTTTGCGAAAGCGCGTCCAGCAGAGCGCGCTTTGCCTATGTGGCAACTGCACCCCACAAAAACAACTTGTTTCCGTAAATTAAAAAGAACGGTCTAATCCCTTAATTTTTCTTTCAAACTAGCATATATGCCTAATTTTCCCAAAATAAGAGAATGGAAAATTAATGGAATTTTCCCGGTATATATTCCTTTTTGAGTTCTTTTGTTGATGTATATTCACCAAGGTTTAGGTTATATCTTTGCTTAAATAATGTATTTTGCTGATTTAGTCTAAGTTTTTTTTCTTTCTTATTGTTTAAGCTATCAGTTTGAATTGTGTATGAGAACATAGGGCTTTGGGACCAAGGTAGATTTGCATTGCTTCTTCATCTCTTTGAGGAAGGTTAGCTATAATTGGTTGTTGTAGAGTCTTAATGTTTTTTGTTGTTGTTCTAGTCTAAGGTATGGTTGTTTCTTAGGTTTATACTATGTATACCTTTTTCCAAGGTCTGTGTTGGATTTTAGTTTTTGTAGTTTGTCAAAGGAAAACAATAGGATAATGGATCAATTAGAAAAATGAAGTATATGTATTTAATGAAATGTCTTATCCAAAATATGTACATTTTATGTCTCTATAATCTTTCTCATCCCATTTTTTTATTAAGTTCAACATGAATAAATCTTCATCGGATAGAATCTAATCTAACAAGTTTTAAGAGTTTTTTTTGGTAATTTGAAGTACAAGTAAGGATACTAAACATTGAACCTAAGTTTCCATGTCACAAAACACAAATATCTTGACAATAGTTTGTTTTCCATTCAAGAGAGTTCTATGTGATAATAGTGCATTCATTCTTCACTTTCTTTTTCAATGAACATTTCTATTACAAATTTTGGTGATTCTCAATCACTAGTTGACTAGGTATTTTTATATTTTTTTATTGTAGGCCAACACCATTGCGAATTTTATTGTGAAAGGTATTCAATAGTAAATAATTCTTCTTGGCTATTAAAATTTTCCAAACAAGGAAGTTTTCTTGCAATTATGGTAATATTTCTAACAATTTTGGTCTCTTCCTCAATAGGTATGTCTTTGTCACTATCCTATTTAGGAATTTCTCCAATAATCAGTAAAAAAAGGTATAAGCAATGTGATGGGTTTGATGATATATTTTTTTTGTTGTTTTTAAAAATAATATTGTACTATTCTATCTACCAACAATTGTGCTAACTTATATGTTTGCATTTTCATTACAAAATAATTATTATCTTAGTTTCATATTTTTATATAAGAAAAAGCAATCTAGACAGTAAACTACGTCAATTTTTTTTATCAAAATATTTAGGACAACATTGAGGTGTTATTCCAAAATTAATAAGTCAATCTTAGTATAACTTATAAATAAAAAATGAAAAGAGAAAAAGAAGAAAAACTATCTATATTATCAACTATTCTAAAAGAAGATTTATGTAATGATCTTATAATATTTGTAACAGCAACATCAACAACAAGAAAAAATATAATGACGATAAGGTAATTTAAACAAAAATAAGCACAATAAAATTATAAAGAACGAAAAATAAAAGAAATAACAAAGAGATTAATCCAACATTTTTTACCCTAGTAAAATTGAATTCAAGAACAAAAATAAACACAATAAAACCATATCCAAATAAATTCAAGGAAGCCAATGTTTGGTTAATCTAAATAGAAGGTTATACATGTTAAACAAAAATTAAAGAAGAAAATGAAGATTGAGATGAAGAATCACCTAGAGGATTGTTATTTTGCAAGGATGCAGAGACCTTTGACTCCATGTCTAATTCTTTGAGTTCACAAATCCTAATTACTTTTTAGACTATTCAAAATGAACACTAAAATAATTTATCATCAAATCTAAAAGTAATTTATATGTTTTTTAAAATTTAGTTGATTTTCTTCCATTTTAGGGAAGTGAAACATATAGCTAATTATTAGTTTTAAATTTAGAAATATGAGTTGTCTTTAAAGAGTAAAAAAAATCCAAAAGTGGTAGGTAGCATTTATTATTGTATAGGAAAAATATTTAATGCTGTTGATTTTATTTGGAAGTATTACCTAAAGGGGCAAAAGTTGAAAAATGTTTTAGGGGGGGCGAAATTAAATCTTAATTTTTACTATACTAGAAATGCAATTTCACCATTTGAATAGCCTATATCTTTATAATTTTTAAAGGATTAAAACAAATTTTTATCATTTTTTAGGGGGCAAAGTACAATTTTACATTTACTAATTTAAAACTTTAAAAAATTTAAAGGGCCTAAATGAAAAATTTACCATTTTAGAGGGGATTAGTACCCTTGCCAGCCCCCTTGGCTAGCCCCTGGGTATCTATACGTAAATTTAGATTATTTATTGTACATGGTATTCCGGCAAAACTTTGGATTTGTCAAATTTAAATTATTTCAAGTTGCATCATTTAGATTTTACACTAGAGCTATTTAATTTAATTTTTCAATTTTAAAATATAATTTAATCACATTGGAATAAGTTAAATTATTTGAATAAATTTAATTAAGGTTTTCTTAAAATATAGAGAATATATTATAAATAATGTTTTAAAACAAATAACTATCCTGTAATTTTAATTTTACTATACTTATATTTCATTAGACGATTCTTGCTAGTCTGTATATTACCAATGATATGCTAAAGACTCTCCCATCGCATTTGCTACATTCTAATGTGTGTCGTTGCACTTTATCACCAACTATATATCTAGTAGCCTTTTCGATCCAATCGCCTCGTGGAATGAGCCCTCACAATCTTACCACTTAACCGATGAAGCAAAGTTGTTATTGGTTGGGACTCACAATCGGCTCGCCTCCAAACCCACTATCTATATAAGTCTTCTAACTCTTTAGAAAGAGCCGATGATCTCCTCCCTAAAAAAAACCATTATTTATAGTACTTACCTCACCTTACCTTGTGGCTCTCGACACCTCCACCATGGTGTGAACAAACCTTATCCATCACCCTCCTGTTGGTGTGTGGGGATAAAGATAAAGTTATGAGAAATTAACGAAAGTTTCAAGGCGTGTATCAATGCCACTTTCTTTAAGGTTATATTCGCCACCACCTATATTATGGTGAGCAAAAGAGTTATTGATAATTGAACTTCGAGGATACAATGAAGCCCAATGGTTGTCTACGTTTTGCATTGATGAAAACTATCTACTAAACTCTGAGTGGAGCATATTTTTTTTTTTGAATTTTAGTAAGTATTGGGTATTAATTTCGGTCAAGGATTGACTTGAAAAAAAAGTGAAATTAGGAGTTTTAAAAGCTTAAGGGCTAGTTTGATCAAGGGAAGAATTAGGGTGCTTTACATTGATAATTGCCTAAAGGCCCAATAATCGATTGCCCTAAACCTAATTTGGTGTAGAAACCAGCCTACTTTTCGAAGCTAGGCCGTCATTATTTGAAAGAAAAAACATATTGTTTTGCTTACTATTTCTCTAACGATCATCCCTCTTAAAATTATTAATTGCTTTGCTCCAAGTTATTGCTACGATTTGGTTCAAATCATTGCTGCCATTGTCGCTTGAATTTGCTACTTTAAGTCCTTCAATAAATTACCCCTAATTACTTGTATTGAGGATATTTTTTTAATTGACGTATTTAGTAAATATTGATGTTTATTTGGTTAAGATGAGTTAGAACATTAAGAATTAATTTAATTTCAAATTCTTTTAAGTTTGTTTTGTTAGCTTAATTTTGAACTTAGATTTTAGGATTTGATATAATTTAGTTAAAGCATGTTTCTTTATGTAATCTTGTAATCATGATTTCTCTATTTATTAAGTTATGCTCGAGTTTCATTTTGTTGCCTTCACTTGATTGAATTTACTCGTAATGATTTTATATGTGATTTATTATTATTATTATTTAATTAGATGTTTAGATTAAGAATATTAACTTTGATTAAATGAATTAATTACATCTAATTGCTTAATTTTATTGTAGAATCTAGTTTAATTACATTAATAAAATTCAAATCTAGTTTTGGTTACTTTCAATTTAGTTTACTTATATGATATTTTTCTAGATTTTGGTAGAATACTACTGAACTGTAAAAAGCTTACGTTTGAGTTTTTATTCCATGCATAGGTTATTGATGGTTAGTAGGTTCGTGATCGAGCATTACTGCCAAGGAGTCTTCGTAATCCTTATCTTGTGAATTTTTTTTTACACTTAGATTAACCGAGGCATATTCTTAGGATTTGTTACTTGGTCGAATTGGGTGCTTTGATCTTTATTTTGGAACTTATTTGATTATTTCAATTTCTTGTTAAACGATTTATTATTTGTGTCATAAAGTTTTACAATTTACGTGTGAATTGGTAATGATTGAACAATTGATTGAGTGAATCGCTTCGACGAGCATTGTGTTGCTTCGGATTTGATCCAACTTTCTTATCGGGATTGAGATGTTACATTCAGTCAGTCAATACAAAAAAAGAACCAAAAGAAAGATTTTCAGAGGCAACAAATATTTTTTTTCTTTTCAAGGAATGCATGCATATACAATAAATGATATGAGCTCAGATGAATGTGGTTTCATTGGACCAATGGTCCTCAGCCACGAGGATGCTATGAATCCCCAAATGTACTAAAAAATAAAAAAGGGGAAAGGTTTTTTGTTTCTTCTTTCCATTTTCCTTTTTTCTTCAAAATAAAGAGATGGGAATGTTCCAATTAAGTGGTATCATTAGGCTTAAGCCCTAACCACGAGGAAACCCTAAATCCCCAGTCGATCTAAACAAAAAACTAAAAAAAAGTTTTTTTTCTTATTAAAAATGAATAAAAAAGGAAAAGAAAAAGAAAAGCTTTAAAAATATCTTTTATTGATCAACATATATGGTGCTTTGTTGCCGAAGACTAATGAGCCTTTCGGTTCACTAGGGGAAAAGCTAGCCAACAAAAACAGAGAGAGTAAAGAGAAAATCAAAAAAGGATTTGTTTTGAAAAAATTTAAAAATATGAAAAGGAAAAAGGGATTCAAGTTTAAATAGTGGGGGAAATGGGAAATTTGCTACACAATCCCTTCGTGTTTTCATTTTATTTTTAAGGCCTTCCGCTTTTTAAATTACAACAAAGATCCTTCCATGTTTTTGTTTTAATTTTTAAGGATCTTTTCATTCTAAAATTTCTTCATTGGTCCCTGCACGTTTTGATATATTCAAAATTTGAAATTCTGGCTTGGAAAATTACTAATTAAGTCCTTTTAATTTCACTTTTTTTTTAAAAAAAAATTGAAATTTAAATGTTATTCGAATAAATTTTATTTTATTTCTCTTTGAATTTAATTTTAATTTTATTTTTGGTTTATTATCATGTATTTATTTTTATTATGTGAGTGTCTTCAATTATTCTTATTTTGTAATTTTATTTAATCCATTTTCTTTCCTTTCACGAGATTATTTTTATTGTTTCTTTTATGATTATTTTGTGTTTATTCTTTATTGAGTAGTTCTTTATGAATTTCCTTTGATTAATTAACTATTTTTTCTATTATTTTTTAGAATACTTTGATGGATAGTTAATAATTATATTTTTTTAGAAATTAGGTTTTTATATATATTCAACTTGTTTTAGAGTTTGGGTTTTTAGTATAATTTAGATTTAATTGGAGTTTGGTATTAATTTTGGATCTTATTTAGATTTATTATTTTGAGATTTTAGATTTTAGATCTTTTAGGTCAGTTAGATTTCAATTTTAGATTTTCTTTTATTTTAATTTTAACTTTGAAATTTCAAAATTTTAAAATTTAATAGATTTAATTAGAATTTAGTCTTGAATTGAATTTATTTTATTTTTGGCCCTAGGATTTAAATTTAGGTTTTAATAGATTTTATTAGATTTTAGTTCAGAATTTAGGTTATGGAACAGATTTATTTTATTTTTAGCCCTAAGATTTATATTTTCGGCTTAAATATATTTTTAGAATTTAGGTTATGAATATTCATTGGATTTTTTTTTTTAGAATTTAGATGTTAGTTGGTTGTTGTAGAGCCTTAATGTTTTTTGAGCTATAGTTTGAGTTTCTTCCTTTCAATCCCCTCTTTCCCCTCAACCTTAATTTCAAGCGATTTTACTTAGCTAATGGAGAGAAAAACTAGCAAGGGGTTCAATTTAAGGCGTCCTCTATAGTTACTCTTGGCTGGTACTAGGCTCAACCGCTTCATGTTTCTATAGTTGGTAATTCTACTATTTGCTTGCTCATTGCATCTCGCGTGGAGTAATCTCCTTTCCGAGTTCTTTTGTTGTAGTATATTTGCCAAGGTTTAGGTTATATCTTTGCTTAAACAATATGTCTTGTTGATTTAATCTAAGTTTCTTTTTTTTTTTTTGGTTTCTCATTGATTAAGCTGTCAGTTTGAATTGTGTATGAGAACATAGGGCTTTGGGACCAAGGTGGATTTGCAATGCTTCTTCATCTCCTTAAGGAAGGTTACCTCATTGTTCCATTGATCAGATCTTTGGGTCCACCATTCCTATGTACCTTTTTAGCTGTAGTTAGTTATTGTAGAGCCTTAATGTTTTTCTTTTGTTGTTTTGGTCTAAGGTATGGTTGTTTCTTAGGTTTATAATATGCATACATTTTTCCAAGGTCTGTGTTGAATTTTAATTTTTGTAGTTTGTCAAAGGAAAACAATAGAATAATAAATCAATTAGAAAAATGAAGTATAATGAAATGTCTTATCCAAAATATTTATGTTTTATGTTTCCATAATATTTCTTATTCCATTTCTTTATGAAATTAAAGATGAATAAATCTTTATCAAATAGAATATAATCTAATTAGATTTAATTTTTTTTTTTGATAATTAGAAGTACATTTAAGAATATTAAAGATTAAACCCAAATTTTCATGTCACACAACACAAACATCTTTATTTATGTTTTATGTTTCCATAATATTTCTTCATTTCTTTATTAAATTAAAGCTGATGAAATCTTTATCAAATAGAATATAATCTAATTAAATTTAAATTTTTTTTGGTAATTAAAATTACAATTAAGGATATTATTTTCATGTCACACAACACAAACATCTTGACAGTAGATTGTTTTCTATTAGAGAATTCTATATAATAACAATGCAATTATTCTTCACTTTCCTTTTCAAGAAACATTTCTACTACAGAAGTTGATCTTTCTCAATCACTAGTTGACTAAATATCTTTATATTCTTTTATCATAGGACGAATAGCATTATGATGAAAGGCGTTCAATAGTAAATAATTTTTCTTGGCTATTAAAAATTTTCAAATAAGGAAGTTTTCTTTCAAAATTTTCAAATAAGGAAATTTTCATTCAATTATGGTAATATTTCTAACAATTTTAGCCTTTTTTTTAATAGGTATGTTTTTATCATTAATAGGTATGTTTTTGTCATTAACCTGTTTAGGTATCTCTCTAATAATCCTAAAAAAATAATATTGTATTGCCAAAGAATTGTTTGCATTTTAATTAAAAAGTAAGTTTTTTTTATCTTAGTTTGCCAAGAAAGCCAACCCTATACTATAAGCTATTTCCCTGAAGTAAACAGGGTATAACTTGTTATGCACCACCCCAAACTGTTGTCTTGGTAGCAGTCCTGCCAGGGTATAGCATGAAATGAACATAACCCACACACTGATACCATATGCTCTAGTCAATCCAAGTAAGTTCGCTATACCCATCACTATATTCAATGCCTCCATTGAAGTCATGTACTTCAAACCATCAAGAAACTTGTTTGCACTAGTTTTAACCTTGTTCGCAGCTCGGCCTGCTTCTTCCATGGCCTTTTCTTGAACGTTCTCCACTTGCTCTGATTTATTTGTCACTATATCAGCCCCCATCATCTTGGCCGTGTGTTTTGCTATTATCGCCGCCTCCTTGGCCTTATCAATGGACTCTTTCGCCCTTTTTTAACATCTTAGCCCTTTTGCAAAACTGCCCTTTTGCTTTGCCTAAAGCATCGCTAATAGCTCCCTTCGTATCTGCGACCTTGTCTCTGGTTCCGTGTGCAGTTTTGAAACCTTCTCTTTAACTTCCTGCGCGGTTTCCCAAGCCTTGTCTTTAACCTTCTCTTTGGCTTCATGTGCGGTCCCTGAAGTTGCTTGTTTAAGCTTGTTAGCTTCATGTGCGATGTCTGAGACCTTATCTTTGGTGTTACAAAGGGTAGTGGCGACCCTCGGAGTACATTTCTCGAAAGCATCCCGTATAAGTTCTCCAGGTGAATGTCGTCTGGAGCCAGCTTTTCTTTGTGAAATGCCATGTGCTAAAATTCAATACACTCATGAAAAACTGAGTAAACTTCCTCATCTATCTTCATGAAATCAGTTTACATGTATTTAATACAAACTAGTGAACAACCGTTACTAACAGCTTTGTAACTAACAATAACTATCAATAACTATCAGTAACTAATAACTAAACATGTATTTACTTCTAATATGCCCCATACTTATCTGGTTTCTTTCTCACCAAAACCCTCTAATTCATATCAACAACTCGAAGTTGACTTCGAAATCTAGTAAACACTGCTACTGACAGTGGTTTTGTTAGTATATCTGCAATCTGATTTGAACTAGGAACATGTCCTACTTGAAGCACCCCAGCTGTCACCTTTTCTCTGACAATGAACGCATCCAACTCAACATGCTTGAATTTGGAGTGCATAACAGGATTATCTGCTACTGCTACTGCAACAGAACTGTCGCACCTTATCAATCCCTTATTATTAACTGAAACACACAACTCAGTTAATAAGGATTGAATCCACACCATTTCTGTAGCTACATGAGCAACACTCCTATATTCTGCCTCAGCTGTGGATCTGGAGACCACTTGCTATTTATTTGAGCTCCAAGAAATTGGATTCCCTCCAAGAAACACACAAAACCCTGAGGTTGACCTGCGGTCATCAACATCGGACCCCCAGCTTGCGTCTGAATATCCCTCAAGTAAAAACTTTGAAGAGCGAGTGAATTTCAAGCCATAGGTTAGTGTCCCTTGTAAATACCTCAATATTATTTTGATGGCTTTGAAATGCAAGTCCAACGGCTTATGTAGAAACTGACACACCTTGTTGACAGAGTAAGCAATGTCAGGTCTGATGATCACCACGTACTGTAAGGCTCCAACAATACTTCTGTAATGATGCTCATCCTCAACAGGACTACCTACAGCAGCTGACAGATGACAAGTAGTAACCATTAGTGTTGGCAGGCTGTTCGACCTATCCATGGACGCTTTTTTGAAGCAAATCCTGAATGTACTTTTTCTGGGACAGAAACATGCCTTTTAAAGTGTAGTGAACTTCGATTCCAAGAAAATAACTCAGCTTCCCTAGATCTTTTAAAGAAATTTGAGCATCTAGCTGAGTAACAAACTAATCAATCGCCAAAGAATCATTGCCAGTGATGATTATATCATCAACATAAACCAAAACATAAAGTAGTTTAGCTCTTGACTGAATAATAAAGAGAGAGCTGTTAGCTTTGGAAGCTTCAAACTTTGTGGCTATCAAAAAATCTTTCAACTTTTGAAACCAAGCCCGAAGGGCTTGTTTAAGACCATATAAAGCCTTTTTCAATTTACAAACAAGGGGTTCACCATGTAGTCCAAGTTGTTCAAAGCCTGGGGGCTGTAACATATAGATATCCTCACTCAAATCCCATTCAAAAATGCATTATTGATGTCAACTTGTCGAAATGGACAATTTAGAGATACTGCCAATGCAAGCACCACTCTGATTATGGTTGGTTTAACCACAGGACTGAAGGTTTCCTGGAAGTCAATACCAGCTTCCTGCAAATAACCCTTAACAACCAGTCGACCCTTGTAACGAGCAGTCGAACAATCTGCATGCCTCTTGATTCGGAAGATCCACTTACATCTAACAGCAGAACGACCTTCAAGTAAAGATACAAGGTCCCAAGTATGATTAGCAAGCAAAGCATTGTATTCAGCTTGCGCTGCTGTTGTCCAAGCTGGACTCTAAAAGGCTTCAGCGATATTTGTAGGCTCAGTCTCGTCTGAGACAGAAGCAAATACCTTGGGCCTAAAGACACCACTTTTGGAGTGAGTTTGCATGGGATAAGTATTCGCACGCACAGGAGCTGATGGAGCTGTTGCATCACCCTTAATTTGATCAACTATAGGAACCTCAACAACTGTTAGGAGGTCAGTAGGAATATTGGAAGAAGACTGAGTAGTTTGAGACTGGCCAGGAGAAGGCTCCATACGAGAGACTCTGCGAGACCTGGGAGTTTCTAAAATGTGTCCACAGGAATTATTAGTTGCAACTAGAGGCAGCACAGAACATTGATGAAG
The DNA here is from genome assembly GCF_007990345.1 of Gossypium hirsutum. NCBI lineage: Eukaryota > Viridiplantae > Streptophyta > Magnoliopsida > Malvales > Malvaceae > Gossypium > Gossypium hirsutum. Next base: position 42,842,717 of record NC_053449.1, read on the forward strand.
ACCCTTCATAGAATCAACTGAAGATTGTATGTAAAACCCATCATTAAAAGGGAACGTTGTTTCATCAAAACGAACATGATGAGATAGGAAAATTCGACCATCTGTAGCAAGGCATCGATATCCCTTAGTATTAGGAACACCACTGAGAAAAACACACCTTTGAGACCGAAAATTCAATTTGTGCTGCTGAAAAGGCCTTAAATCGGGAAAGCAAGTACAGCCAAACACCCGCAGTAAACCATAGTCAGGTGTGACTTGATAAAGTACTTCATAGGGACTAGAATGATTCAACACAGGAGTAGGGAGCCTGATAGTCAAGTAAACAGCATGTGCAAACGCATAGAACCAAAACTTTAAAGGAATATCAGACTGTGCCAAGAGAGACAAGCCCATATCAACTAGTTGCATATGTTTTCTTTCAGCGACACCATTCTGCTCCGAGGTGTAGGGACACGTGATCCTATGCTGCACACCAAGTCGATCTAGCTCTTTAGATAACACACGATATTCTCCCCCCATCAGTTTGTATCATTTTAATAGATCTACCAAATTAGACTTTAACCATCTGATGAAAATTCAAAAAACATTGAGCCATTTCAGACTTGGTTTTGAGAAAATAAATCCCAGTGTATCTACTGTACACGTCAATAAAAGAGACGTAATAAGAAAAACCATTTGAAGACAAATGAGCTGGTCCCCATACATTAGACACCACAAGTTCAAAAGGGAGAGAATACACAGTATGCGTAGCAGGGAAATGAAGCTTGTGAGCTTTGCCTAACTGACAAGCTGTACAAACTTGCTGCAAATCACTCTGTTTGAAAAAAATATCACAAGCTTTCAGTACACAAGCAAGAACAGTATTGCAAGGATGGCCAAGCCTGTTGTGCCACAAGGAGGATGAAGGCAGTTGAGCAACGTTCAGCAAACTAGTGTAAGATTTCAAGGAAAGATCGGCACCAGTGGAAGCAGATGGAGAAAAATGAAATCTGTACAGAACTTCATGCATGCAGCCCTCGAGCAGAGTCATTCCTGTCTGAATATCCTTCATAAAACACAAAACCGGGTGAAACTCAAAGTAAACACCATTGTCTTTAGCAAACTGTCTCACAGACATCAAATTCTTGCATACTGCAGGAACATGCAACACATTCTGAAGACGTAGAAGTCTGGAGCCAGCTAAGAGAGTAGACGAGCCTATACTAGCTATAGAAATAGACTCACCATTAGTCATAGTGACATGATTTGTACCTGTGTAAAGAGAAGCAGTTGTGAGATTGGAGGCATCAGAAGTGATGTGATTGGTCGCACTCGAGTCAGGATACTAGACTGAATCAGACTGTAAAGATGAAGAAGTTCAAAGAGGCATTGTATTGGAAGGAGTAGGAAAAAATGAGCCACAGTAAAGAGATACGGCTGAACAAGCAGGTACAGAGGAGGGACAACCTGAGCCATGTAATTGATGACAATTGACTTGCACTGAGGTAGGACCTTCAACACCAGAGAAATTTTCATCAAACCTGTGGTAACAGGTCTGAACCATGTGATCCACCTTACCACATAATTGACACTATGGCCTGGTACGGACCATCCTCTTCCATGTCCACGAGACCTGCCAAGAGACCAACCACGACCTTGTCTTCTATAGCCTTGCTTAGGACCCTAAGAATAGCGAGTAGACTCAACAGACTGTTTTGAGCCACCTTCATTATCTTGCTGTCGAGAAGCCAAATTTGCTTGAGAGAGAGCTTCTGTTAACAACTCCCTTTGTCTTGCTTCACAATCGAGCAAAATCTCAGTTAAGAAATTAAGAGATAGAGGAGTTGCTGAGGAAAATACCCGAATAGACTCAAACTCGAGTGAAAGACCAGCCAAGATAACACTGACTTGTTCTTGCTCAGAGACAAAACTACCAGCAACAGTCAAATCATCACTAAGTTGCTTTACCTTGGATACATAATCTTTAATGGAAAAATTCACTTTTTTGAGCGAGTACAGAGCATGATGCATGCTCGAGACTTTAATAGTCTATTTTGCACTAAACTTTCTTTCAATGACAGTCTATATGTCAAAACTTATTTTGGTAGTTGTAAGGTGAACCAAAATATCATCTGCCACAGTGGACAATAGCCAAGAAGCTAGAAACTTATCTTGCTTCCTATGAACAATAAAAGCTGGATTTTCAAGTTGCTGACCATCAGAACTAATAACGAAAGGAAGAGGAGAGGGAATAGTACCTAACACAAACCCTTCAAGACCATAACGTTCAAGAATCAACAAAAGCTGATGCTGCCATAAAAGAAAATTGTGCAAAGCAAGTTTGATGGTGTCATGTTTGGAGAAGTAATGAACTGCTTGGGAACAAAAACTGCCATTTCCTTGTAAATGCTCAGCCTCCCGAGTGTTGGAGGAGTGACGCGATGTGGCAACTACTGGTATATTTTCAGGAATCTCAGTAATAGCCATGAAAAAAAAAACTTATACCAAGAAAACCTTTGCTCTTGATACCATGCTAAAATTCAATAAACTCAGGAAAAACTTAGCAAAACTTACTTATCTGTCCTCATGAAAGTAGTTTACATGTATTTAATACAAACTATTGAACCACCGTTACTAACAGCTTTGTAACTAACAATAACCATCAGTAACTAATGACTAAACATGTATTTATTTCTAATACCATGGCCAACGTTGGGAAGCGCAGATGCAATATCTTTCATAGTTTCCTTGCCAAAATATTGCCCTTGGTCTGTTTGCTGGTGCAGCGACGGGGATGAGATTGAGACTTTGGTGTTATGTTTGCCATCCTGGTCATATTCAACAACTATGAACCTATGGCCTTCTTTTAATATAACATCGTCCCTTCCGAAGGTAGCAGTCATCGCTAGGGAACTAACTACAAGAAGACTCAAAAGCAAACCATTTATCATCTTTGTCTTAGATGGGGATGCTCAATCTGGGTTACATTTTTTACGAAGGTTTTCTTTAAAGATATGGTTTCACATTGAGGAAGAAACGATACGCATTTTGCCTAGTCCACGTTGCCCGTAGTAGTCGAGAAACTGACGCGTTTGCATTGACTCAACCACGTTCTGATTCAACGTGGCTGCATTTCAGGGCTTTGTTAGGCTCTTATAACAACACCTGGAAAGAAGAGAAACTTCAAGAGCGGCTCCGAAAATTTTGTAATGGAAAAGAAAGAAATAGAATAAAAGCTTTTGTTCCATGCTCCTTTAGCTGCCTAGTTCTTCCAACTATGCTGGGGTCACATGTAAGCATACCGGTCATATAACTTTGCTATTTGATCTAATAAGATATTAAAATTTATGGGTTTATAGAAATATCATTTAGTTTGATATAGGTCTATGTGTGTAGAAAGGTAGTAAGACTTAAGTTATGAGGGATGGCATATAAGTATTAAGTTAATGGCATTAAGTTTTTTTTTCTAAGTAGAAATTAAAGAGAAACAACCTATTTAAACATAAAACATCTCAATTGCTTCAACTACTTCTTAAATAAATCAAAATAATTTTTTATCAAAGTTTCGACTACTTTCTCAAATCTAATAAAATGTTGAATTGAACTTGTATTTTTTAAAATTAAGATAACATATATTTTATAAGATATCAATTTTGGAAATTATGGGAATGCTAAAATTTTCATCATGCATAATTGATTCTTAAATTTCTTTTTAAACTTTAAAGTAAACTCAAAAATTAATATTTTAAAGAGAAAATTTAAATTTTTATTTTTAAAATATGATTTTATAGGTGTCTAGGAAAAGAGCAATGATGACTTCCTCTTTTATTAAAACCCCATGTTATGTAAAAATCAAAATTATCATATATAAATTCAAACTTGTATGCTATAAATTATTTTCACCTACTCAGAGAGGTTTAAACTTTGTTTTCAAGTTTCTCAAAAATTGTTCTTTTTTATGTTTGGCATGTTTCTATAGAATTTCTCAACAGATTTTCATGAATTATTAAAATAAAAATAAAATTGATGTAGTAGGAATAATAGAACCTTAATTTTGTGCATCCATATAGAAATTGGTTAAATGCGAAGAAGCCTAGCGACTATTAAGTGTAGGTTCTTTTCTTTCTTTTGCCTGAAATATGTTGCCTTAAAGCTTCTTTTCAACCTCAGTGTTAGAGACCAAGTCTACCTAACGTGTATAAGGACAATATGTTCGTGTTAGTGTCACAGGGCTAGATCTTTTGTCTTGGAATTCGTGCGGCCTTAGGCAGTTTGCTCCAAACTCGCCTACGTTAGCCTTTACTCCCAAAAGTGAGGATTCCTTTATAATTCCTCTAAGGCACCAATTTGTATAGCAAAAGCGATTGTGCCAAAAGAAGCTACAAACGAATAATAGAAAGCCAAAGAAAGAATGCATACAACGTGTTTGAGTAAATGCTCAAAGAGTTCTAATACTCTTAAGAATTCAACATACAATGGATGACCTACAAATGAGGGGGAGACTCTCTATTTATAGTTGAGCTCCCCCAAAACTAACGATCAACATCAAATTACATCGACGGACGAGATTAGCCTATCCCTTGATTTTATGGATTTACAAGATTACATCATATCAAATCAAATTTAGAAGATATGATTCCCCTACTTACTAAAAATAGCCTAAGTTGCCATATCTTCATTATCGGGCCAACCAGGCTTCAATTTGATAGGCTTCTCCAACAGTTCTTTGAATCGAGCCAGTTCTCGTGGGCTAAATGTTCCCCATCTAATCGATAGACCTCCATAGGGCGTATATTGTGCCATGGTCACAGGCTTTGCACTTTGGCCCGTGACATTAGGGTGTGCTTAAACTAGTGTCAAAGACTCCAATGAGAAGGTACAATGTTGATGAAGAGATTGGATGGTGAATATCAGAAATCAAATATTTAAAAAATTGGGATTACAACTTCAACCTTAATATGATTGTCTTTAAGGATATTTCGTAAATTTGTATATTGTCTAAAATTCAACAAGCACTTTTGTTAACAAGTAGGAAAACAGAGAACAAGAAAGAACAAAACAATTAAAATACTAAACTAAGATTATAGTTTTTTTAGAATAGATGATGTTTTGAAGAGAACGAAAAATGAACTGATTTGATTCTAACATTAAAAAAAATCTAGAAAATCAAGTAATCTAACTTCAAACAGTGAGTTGGTACAATCGATGGTGGAATGATGAGGTAGGGAGGGCGAGCTTAGGCACAGTAAAAGTTTTTCCCTTGCACTGCCCCATTTTCTCCATACTAGTAAAAGAAGCAAAGAAGATTCCCGTTCTCAGCAAACCATTATCTTATAAAATACTACTCTAAATAGGGTGAGTAAAATTCGATTTGACATGAAAAAATTTAGAAACGTTAAAAATATAAATTATTTGAATCGAATTAATCGAACCAACTAGGGTTCTTTTCGAACTTCGAATTTGAATCAAGTTGAATTTTCAACTTTGAATAACTAAATATGAAACTCTTTTACTTCCCTCCCCCTCAAATGTCAAACCCTTTTACTTTCTCTCCAAAAATTTTACTTCCCCAAATCTCCAGAACTTTTTTTTATGTTACCTCCCCCAAATTACTTTCCCTAAACAAATTTATTTCCCCCAAACCCCCAAAATTTTTTCCCTTTTACTCCTCCCAAAACTTTTACTTCTTGCAAACCCCTTAAAACTATTTTTACTTTTGCTTTTCCCCCAAACTTTTACTGTCTACTAAACCCTAAATGTTTTTTTCGAATTTATGTCTACTATTTATATTATTGAATTAGATTTCACAAAACTTGTTTAGGTTTTAGAGTTTATGAAAATAGCACACTTACTAGCAAAGGTTCATGTAATCCAATTTGGTCTTCGTTCTCCTTTCTCTTCTTTGAACACCCAGGGTAAATGCCTCTCGATTCATACCTTTCCTGTCATGGCCCAAATTTAAGGTTATCGGAATAGTGGTTTCGGGACCACAAATCCGATGAGGAAAAATTTATTTTTATTATATTTCTAGGACCTACAATTTCATGGAAATATTTCGTGAAAATTTCGTTCAAAATTTTTGACATTTGGGCACTCAATTTAGTCAAAAGTACTAAATTGTAAAAAGTGCAAAAGTTGAGTTCTATATGTTAGAGGTGTCCAATTGTTATGAAATTTTAAACTGGAGGTCTTTATATGGCAATTAGACCATTGGTTAAGTTCGTGGACAAAAATGGACATTGTTAGGCATGTTTCCAAAGTTTTTCATTAAGGGCATTTTAGTCATTTAGTTATTAAAATGAATTAAAAACAAAATTAAAAGCCAATTTTTGATCATCTTCTTCATTAGGCCGAATATAGCAAGGGGAGAAGCCATAGTTAGAGTTTTCAAGCTTCCAAGCTCCATAGTAAGTGATCCCAAGCCCCGTTTTTAATTCTCTTTACGTTTTTGAGATCCCGGTAGCTTAATTTAGCTTATTCTAGCAATAATTTAACCTAGGGTTTATATTTGGAAAAATACCCATAGGTGAAAAGTGTTTATTTTGATTTTTTATGATAGAATATGAAGCTAGAAATTATGTTAAACAACTTTTGCTAGCCGATTTTAAGCGAAAACGAGTAAGTTGACATAATCGGTAAAAATCCCTAATGTACATAAGTAAGTGTTTGAGTGAGAATTTGATGTTGTCATAGAAGATAAAAATGTTCAGCATGTTATATAACATAAGAATATGAGATGAAGTTTAATTTCTGAACTTTGGGTCAAAACTGTAATTATGTAAAAGTTTAGGGGCAAAATCATAATTTTTCTAAAGTTAGAGTCAAGGGCTGTTTTGATAAATGTGAGTATTAAATGAGTTAAATTTGCTATTTTAGATCAAGAAGAACGAAACGTGAGGTTAGACAAAGGAAAGAATAAAGTTGAAGCCTAAGTTGGTGAATTTGGCTATATTTTGTACCGAGGTAAGTTTACGGTAAATAAATACAATATTTCAATAATTATTATTAATATTGTTATTTTCCAGAAATTATGCATTTTTTATGAATTTATTTAATGTTGACTCAAGTATGAGATGACAGAGAATCGGTGTTAAAAAGCCCCGTTGAAACATGAGGAATGTATCGGATACAAATGTGATGACATTTGGGTAAATAGGTCCCGTGTAAGACCATGTCTGGGACATGGCGTTGGCACCGAGATGAGAGGTCCCATATAAGACCACGTTTGGGACATGGCGTTGGCACCGAGATGAGAGGTCCCCCGTAAGACCATGTCTGGGACATGGCATGGGCACCGATATGAGAACTCCCATGGAAGACCATATTTGGGACATGGCATTGGCAGTACATGAAACATCCCATGTAAAACCATGTCTGGGACATGGTTTTGGCATGTTATTATCAGAAAGAGACCCAAGTATCCTTATTGTTCCAATATGGCTCAACGGGCTAGTAAATAACTTATGTTCATGAAAGTTCAGTTAAAAGCATAAATGGAAAGTTCAAGTGAGTTATAAGAGTTAAGAGTATATTATGTTACCCATTGAAAATCAACGTTTCAGCAAGAGAAAAGTAAGTCATAATTATGAGTTATCTAAGTAAACAAGCAAGAGAACGAGTAAGGAAGTAAGTAAAGAGGAAATTAAAGATTATGTCACTTGAGTATTATTAATTGTGTTAAATGTTGCTATTTATTTACTTGTAAACTTACTAAGCATTATGCTTACTTGTTTATTTTATTTTTATATAGCATTATTAATCAAAGTCGAGGATCCTAAAGACGTCGGAGATCGTCCACACTATCAACCACAACGACTCGGTATTTTATGATGAACTATGTTTGAACTATGGCATGTATAGGGACTTACTTATTTTGAATGTTGTATTATGATTTTGCTAAAGAATGATGTGTAAATATCTAAATACGAATGGTTGTCAAAATGGTTAAGTATGAAGGTATTTGTTGTTATACATGTCTATGTGATAAATTATGCATAGAAATCATGAAAGAGTAATAATTTGCAAAGAAATAGATTTGAAACAGCAACAGTGAGGTGATTTTGAAAAATCACTTAGGATAGTATAAAATGAATTGGAGGGTTTATGATATATATCATGAAATCTTATTGAGTCTATTTTCATGGAAAAATAACGGTTTAGCAAAAGGAATTTTATATTTTGAGATATGTGAATTTTGGTGAGACAGGGTCAGAACCATTTTTGGAGTCCCATTTTCTGAGTTTAGAAAATCACTAAAAATTATAGAAAAATATTTATGAGTTTTAATTTATATGTATAGATTCATTATTGAGTCTATTTTCTGTATAAATAAGTGAGAACACCATATGAATTTCCTACAATGGGAAAACTTATTTTTAGTGGCAAGAGGTCAGGACAGTCGAGTGGTGAAACAGGGGAGACTTTAACTAAGAAACTGTACTAATTGAATGAACCAAAAATTATGAAAATTTTATGGTAAGAATATATATGAGTTTAGTTTTAGGTAAAATTTACAGATTTAAATTTCAAGTTCTGTACCTCAAGTTATAAATGATTTAGTGACTGCTGCGCTAGTGGACAACTTTATCATTGATAGTGAGATAAATTTTAAAAGCAAACTTTTATGCCTCGAACTAATAAGTTAAATAAAGTAATGCCTCGAGCTTGACTCTGGCAATGGTCTCGGGTAAGGGGTGTTACATTTTGTTGGTATCAGATCCAGGTCTAGTCGGTTCTCGGAATACTCAGTATGAATATGAGTCTACCTATACATGCCATACTTATATTTTGATAGTGTGACGACTCTTGACGATTTTAAAATGTTTTCTTTTATAGTTATGGATCCCGAACGAGTTGGCACTGATGAAGTGGAGAGTAATGCACCCGCTCCCACAAAAGGGACGGTGCCACCAGATGTTAATGTTAGTGAAAGGCCCATATCAATTAGTCAGGGAGGAAGAGCTAGAGAAGCCTTCTTTTTGCCGAGTTCGTCCGTACGAATCCGGCTGTGAGACCTCTACCCCCTCATGATTCTCAGGTTCCCCATGTAGCTTCCCTAGCTGCAGGTATAGTTATCAGAGAGAGACCTGTAGTTGATAAGATCCAGAAACAAGGGGTTGAAGAGTTTCGGGCTACCAAAAGCGATGATGCCAAGAAAGTTGAAATTTGGCTCGAAAATACTATATGAGTTTTTGAAGAATCTTGTACACCTGAAGAATGTATGAAGTGTGTTGTTTCACTTCTCCAAGATTCAGCCTATCACTGTTGGAAGACTCTCGTGTCAGTGGTACCGAGTGAGAGGGTTACTTGGGATTTCTTTTAGGAGGAGTTTCGTAAGAAGTATATCAGCCAGAGATTTATAGATCAGAAAATGAAGGAGTTTCTTGAGCTAAAACAATGTAAGATGACCGTGACTGAATGTCCTCAATGTGGTAGACGCCATCCCGGAGAGTGCAGAGCAAGTGAAAATGTTTGTTTTAGATGTGGTGCACCAGATCACTTTATTCGGGATTGTCCTGAAAAAGCTAATAGAGAAGTTATACGCAGTGCGAGATCAGGAAATGTTTCTACCAGAGGTAGACCACAGAGAAACCCAGGAGTTGGAGTGAATAACAGGGGTATGTCCAGAGACTCAGCAGTTAGATCAGATGTTAGAGCACCCGCAAAAACATATGCTATTCGTGCTCGTGAAGAGGCATCCTCCCTTGATGTAATTACCGGTACATTTTCTCTTAATGATACTAATGTTATTGCATTAATTGATCCTGGCTCTACACATTCATACATATACACAAAATTAGTATTTGTTAAAAATTTGTCTGTTGAACCTACTGAATTTATTGTTAAAGTCTCGAACCCCTTGGGCCAGTTTGTGATGGTGGATAAAGTTTGTAAAAATTGTCCACTGATGGTAAAAGGTATTTTTTTCCGGTTGACTTGATGTTATTACCCTTCGATGAGTTTGATGTGATATTGGGCATGGATTGGTTAACTCAGCATGATGCAGTAGTAAACTGTAAACATAAATATATTGTGCTGAAGTGCCAGAATGGAGAATTACTTCGGGTTAAATCTAATCAGACAGAGGAATTATTTGATGTGAATTTAGTGATGACAGCTCAGAGGTGTGTCAGAAAAGGGTATGATGTTTATTTGGCATATGTGTTGGATACTAAGGTATCTGAGTCAAAGATATAGGCAGTGCTAGTTGTATGTGAATTTTCTGATGTGTTTCTAGAGGAATTACCGGGGTTGCCACCAGAAAGAGAAGTAGAATTCTCTATAGATCTGAATCCGGGAGCTACCCCAATTTCCATAGCTTCGTATTGTATGGCTCCTACAGAATTAAAAGAGTTAAAGAAGCAATTACAAGAACTTGTAGATAGAGGTTTTGTTCGTCCGAGTCATTCACTTGGGGTGCTCCAGTTTTGTTTGTGAAAAAGAAAGACGGGTCTTTGAGACTGTGTATCGACTATCGGTAGCTCAATAAGGTAACTATAAAGAATAAGTACTCGTTGCCTCGAATTGATGACTTATTTGATCAGCTGAAAGGTGCCACAGTATTCTCGAAGATTGATCTCCGATGGGGGTTATTACCAGTTACGGGTAAAAGAGCCAGTTGTGCCAAAGACAGCTTTCACAACCAGGTATGGGCATTATGAGTTTCTGGTTATGCCGTTTGGGCTGACTAATGCACCTGCAGTATTTATGGATTTGATGAACTGGATATTTAGACCGTATTTAGACAGGTTTGTAGTAGTTTTCATTGATGATATTTTAGTCTATTCTCGAGATGAAAATGAGCATGTGGAACATTTGAGAATAGTGTTGCAAATTCTGCGTGAAAAGAAGCTTTATGCTAAATTTAGTAAATGTGAACTTTGGCTTCGAGAGGTGGGTTTTCTCGGACATAATGTATTTGCAGAAGGCATCAGGGTAGATCCAAGTAAAATCTCAGCTATTGTCAATTAGAGTCCACTAAAGAATGTATCTGAAGTTAGAAGTTTCTTAGGTTTAGCTGGCTATTATCGGAGATTTGTACAGGGGTTTTCTATGATAGCTTCTCCGATGACTTGTTTATTACAGAAAGATGTTAAATTTGAATGGACAGATAAATGTCAGCAAAGTTTTGACCGATTGAAGAAATTGTTGACGGAAGCACCTGTGTTGGTACAGCCTGAATCGGGTAAAGAATTTATTATTTATAGTGATGCATCATTAAATGGTTTGGGTTGTGTCTTGATGTAAGAAGATAAAGTAATAGCCTATGCTTCAAGACAACTTAAGTCACATGAAAGAAACTACCCGGTACATGATCTTGAATTAGCTGCTATTGTGTTTGCATTAAAAATATGGTGACATTATTTGTATGGTGAAAAGTGTCATATTTATACTGATCATAAAAGCTTGAAGTATTTGATGACATAGAAAGATTTGAATTTGAGACAACGTAGATGGCTAGAATTGATAAAATATTATGAATTGGTTATTGATTATCATCCGAGTAAGGCTAATGTTGTAGCTGATGCTTTGAGCTGAAAATCTATGTTTGTTTTACGAGCTATGAATGCCCGATTGTCACTGACTGATGATGGTTCAATCATAACTGAAATGAAGGCTAAATCGATGTTTCGTCAACAAATATGTGAGGCTCAGAAAAATGATGAGAAGTTAAAGGCTAAACGGGTACATTGTGAATCTGGTAATGATTCAGAATTCCAGATTGAGACTGATGATTGTTTATTATTCAGAGGTAGAGTATGTGTGCCGAAGGGTACAGAGCTCATACAGAAGATTTTACACGAGGCCCACAACGGTACTATGTCTGTACATCCGGGGAGTAATAAAATGTATAATGATCTGAAAAAGATGTATTGGTGGCCAGGTATGAAACGTGATATCTCTGAGTTTGTGTCAAGGTGTTTGGTATGTCAACAGGTTAAAGCTGAACATCAAGTGCCTTCGGGATTACTTCAGCCAATCACTATACCGGAATGGAAATGGGAAAGAATCACTATGGATTTTGTATCTGGGTTACCGATTTCTCCAAAGAAGAAAGATACCATTTGGGTAATTGTCGACCGATTGACAAAGTCCGCGCACTTTATTCCTGTATGTATGGATTATTCTTTAGATAAATTGGGTGAATTGTACATATCTGAGATTGTCAGACTACATGGAGTGCCAGTCTCCATTATATCAGATAGAGATCCCTGGTTTACGTCTCGTTTCTGGGACAAATTGTAAGAAGCTTTGGGTACTCAGTTGCGTTTCAGCACTATATTTCATCCTCAGGCAGATGGTTAACCTGAGCGTGTAATTCAGGTATTGGAAGATATGCTCCGGTGTTGTATATTAGAGTTTGAAGGTAATTGGGAAATATATCTACCTTTGGTTGAATTTGCTTATAATAACAGTTATAAGTCTAGTATTAAAATGGCCCCATATGAAGCTTTGAATGGTAGAAAATGTAGAACACTATTATATTGGACAGAGCTCAGTGAAAAGAAGATACATGGGGTTGATTTGATCCGGGAAACAGAAGAAAAAGTAAGGCTGATTCGGGATAGTCTAAAAGTAGCTTCCGATCGTCAGAAGTCATATGCTGATCTTAAACGAAAAGAGATTGAATTTCAGGTAGGTGATAAAGTATTCTTAAAAGTGTCTCCTTGGAAGAAAGTTCTCCGGTTCGATCGAAAAGGTAAATTGAGTCCAAGATTTTTCGAACCATATGAAATCATAGAAAGAATTAGACCGATTGCTTATCGATTGGCATTACCACCGGAACTCGATAGAATTCATAATGTTTTTCATGTATCTATGCTACGACGGTATCAATCAGATCCTTCACATGTTATTACTCCGACATAAGGGGAGATTCAACTGGATATGACTTATAGTAAAAAACCGGTTAAGATATTAGCACGGAAACAAAGGAGCTTAGAAACAAAAAGATAAAATTGGTGAAAGTATTATGGCAAAAGCACGGGATTGAGGAAGCGACATGGGAACTGGAAGAGATAATGAGGAAACAATACCCGAATCTCTTTACTGGTAAGATTTTCGAGGTCAAAAATCCTTAAAGGGGCAGAGTTGTAATGGCCTAAATTTAAGGTTATCGGAACAGTGGTTTCGGGACCACAAATTCGATGAGGAAAAATTTATTTTTATTATATTTCTATGGCCTACAATTTCATGGAAAGATTTCGTGAAAATTTTGTTCAAAAATTTTGACGTTTGGGCAATCAATTTAGTCAAAAGGACTAAATTGTAAAAAGTGCAAAACTTGAGTTCTATATGTTAGAGGTGTCCAATTGTTATGAAATTTTAAATTAGAGGTCTTTATATGGTAATTAGACCATTGGTTAAGTTGGTGGACAAAAATAGACATGGTTAGGCATGTTTCCAAAGTTTTTCATTAAGGGCATTTTAGTCATTTAGTTATTAAAATGAATTAAAAACAAAATTAAAAGCCAATTTTTGATCATCTTCTTCATTAGGCCGAATTTAGCAAGGGGAGAAGCCATAGTTAGGGTTTTTAAGCTTTCAAGCTCCATAGTAAGTGATCCCAAGCCCCGTTTTAATGCTTTTTACGTTTTTGAGATCCCAGTAGTTTAATTTAGCTTATTCTAGCAATAATTTAACCTAGGGTTTATATTTGGAAAATTACCTATAGGTGAAAAGTGTTTATTTTGATGTTTTATGATAGAATATGAAGCTAGAAATTATGTTAAACAACTTTTGCTAGTCGATTTGAAGCGAAAACGAGTAAGTTGACATAATCGGTAAAAATCCTTATTGTACATAAGTAAGTGTTTGAGTTAATGCTGTTGATTTTATTTAGAAGTATTACCTACACGGACAAAAGTAGAAAAATGTTATAGGGGGTGAAATTAAATTTTAATTTTTACTATACTAAAAATGAAATTTCACCATTTCAATAGCTTATATCTTTATAATTTTTAAAGGATTAAATCAAATTTTTATCATTTTTAGGGGGCCAAAGTACAATTTTACATTTACTAATTTAAAATTTAAAACATTTGAAGGGCCTAAATGGAAAATTTACCATTTTAGGGGGGATGGGCCCCCTACCAGCCCCCTTGGCTATGCCTCTGGGTATCTATACATAGATTTAGATTATTTCTTGTACATGGTATTCGAGCAAAATGTAACATCCCATTTTTCTGTGGTGTTAGAAACAGTGATTTCGAGACTACTAAATCTGACGAGTAAGGTAGTAAATATTATTATTTAATATTTATGAATCAAACATGCTTTTAAAAAGTTTTTGATACAGTGATTTTTTGTTATATAAGAGATTTATTAAGTTTAAGTGGTATGTCATTAAGGTTAAGTGATTTTAGAAAATGAGGTATTGGGACCTCGTTTTTATAAACCGAGCTATAAATATTTTTATAAATATTTACGGAGTGGCATTAATGTGGTATTAATGTTTCGTTGAAAAGTTTTAACGTTTCAATAGTTAATTAATTAAAAGGGACTAAATCGTAAAAGAAGTAAATTTTGATCATTATTTGATTTGAGTGATTAAATGGTTAATTGAATAAAGGAAAAGGGACTTAAATGGTAATTGGACCATTCAAGAGGTTAGTGGACAAATATAGACATGAATTTGGTGTTTTATTTATTTATTAACCAAGGGTAAAATGATAATTTGATAAATAATTAAAATAAAATAAAAACAAAAGGCTAAATTCTTACCATCTTGCTATTTTCATCTTCAAAAAACTGAATTTCCATGGAAGCATGAAGCTAAGTTTTGGCCATGGTGAAATTTCATGCATGTAAGTCCGATTTAGCCCATTTTTTTTTGTAATTTTTATGTTTTTGAGGTCGTTGCAACTAGGTCTAGCTAGCCCGTACCTTCGATTTTGAATGCCGCCATTGATGAATCTTGTGATTTTAGATGTTAAATGATGAATTTATAATATTTATTGATATTTAAAAGTATTTTATTAAGTGATTTTTGATGAATTTACCGATTAGGGACTAAATTGTTAAATTAATAAAAGTACAAGGACTTATTGTGAAATTATTGCATAAATGGGATTTTTTTGATACCATGAACATTCGGATAAGCTTAATTTTGGGTAAAAATGGTTAATTTGAATGTTTTGGGCTTATGGACTTAATTGAATAAAAGTAAAAATTTTGTGACAATTTTGTAAAAAATTCAAAAATGACCAAATTACATAAAATATATTGTTTTACTGCCTAAACTGTAAATTGAATGAAATTATAAATTTAGATCAAGATTAGGTGGAAAATTGAGGAAAATGAAAAAATACCAAAATGCCCCTGAACTTTGGTATTTCTACAATTTAGCCAGGTAAGTTCGTATGAAATATATTTTGTATAATTTTGGTTAAATTAAATTTTAATATGTGATTATATTGTGATTAAATCAATATATTTATGTTAGTATGCAATTTACCGTGTTATGAAATGACGTAAATCCAACGACGTACGACAGTTACCGAACCCTGTTTGAACCTTAGGAATTCGTAGAATACAAATGACATGTCATTAGGGTATTCGGGTGCAGGTCTTGAACGTCCTACCGGCGATTGAGGTCCGGCATGTGTTACGAATACTCTATAGCTCGTGTGAGCAGCATTGTGTAGCTACGTTTCGACCCACAGCTCATATGAGCATACCAATTACAGCTTTTGAGAGCATACTGATTTATAGCTCGTGTGTGCATATCAATTACAGCTTGTGAGAGCATACCGATTTACAGCTCGTGTGTGCATATCAATTACAGCTCGTGAGAGCATATCGATTTACAGCTCGTGTGAGCATATCGATTACAACTCGTGTGAGCATACATGTATAGGAATTGACGTATTACAGTTATATGAGTTAGCACACTATCTCGGTTATCCAACAGTGTTTTAAATGGTATTACATAGTATATTGAAAGTGGAAATGGACGATATATGTATATGATACATGAATAAATGTTGTGCTCATCCATGTTTATAATGCTTATGTTATATGTTTATTTGGCTAACATGTTTGGTGTACATGCTTAGGCTTTGGCCAAGTTGTGGTTGGATTATGCCACGTTAAACTTATAAGTTATGCATTGAAATGGTAAGTGCCTAAATATAATGCTTGTGATCATGAAAGGGTGGTAAGATTTAAATTATGTAATTTCTATTGAAATGGTTTATCATGTGGTTAGTTCCAAAAAGAATTATGTTTAAATGCACTAGCTTGTGGCTATGGTTGAATGATATGTTCATGTCTAGTGTGATATGCATATGAAACGAGTGTAGAAAGGTAATGAAATAGTAAGTTCATACTTGAAGTGTAAAATGATGAAGAAGGGAATGATGAGTTGAATTGATGTTGTTATTTAAGCTAAAGATAGTAAATGCAATGGAAAGTAATGAAATGCAAATGAAAATAAGAAAATTTGAAAGGGTTTAAAGTTTTATAAAATCCTACTATGCTAGGTATGATATATATATATGTGATGCTGTGGATTCGTTCACTTTGTGAGTTGTTGAATATGGTTTTATGAATCTTGCGATATTGGTATATGATTATCTTTGATATGTATAAATTTTATATTTGAAATGGATTGATATGATTAAATTTTATACGAGCTTACTAAACATTCATTGTTTACGTAGTTGTTTTTCCTTTACTTTTCAGATTATCAGAAGCTCGATCGGGTTGAAAGCTTGTCGAAGATCCATCACACTATCCATCGGCTATATCGGTAGATTTTGATAATTTTGAGTCTTGGTTATAATGGCATGTATAGGTGTCTTGTTTGATGAAATTGGCTATTATGTGTAGCTTATATATATATGTCATTTTGGATGATGAACTAGTTGGTATGATATTATGAAAATATGGCATTATGTGTGGTTTTTATTTTGATGTGGTGGTGGTTAAATGAAGGGAATGAAATGATGTTTATAATGGGATTTTATGAATGGTTGATTGGTATGGATTGAAGTAGTTCATGATATGGTTAATGGCTAGATATGGTAGCTTGAATGTGTTTGGTTTTAGGTCAATATGGTAAAGTGCATGATATATGTGAAAATGCTCAAAATGGTATTTGTTGTGCATATGTTTATATATGTGGTATACGAACATCATGAAAAATGTGATATTGAAATTGCTCAATTGGTGGTTTGATTGATGATTGAATTTGATAGATTGGTAGGAAAGTTTAATTGTTGAAATTGAGGTCTATAATGTATAAGCTTGTATTTGCATATGTCAGATGTGTCTTGAATACATGATTATAAGTATAATTGGCTTGTGCAAGTGGTATGAGTTTGGGTGAGAAAAATGGCTTGGAAATGACCTATTTTTTGTCCACACGGGCAGAGACACGGGTGTGTGTCTCAGCCATGTGTGATACACGGCCAGGCAACACGGTTGTGTGTCCCTTATAGCATTCAAAGGGTTGCAAGTCAGGCTGTTACATAGCCTATCACATGGCCTGGCACACGGGCATGTGAGGCCATTTTGAAGGGTACACGCCCTAGTACAGGGGCGTGTGGCTTGGCCGTGTGACTTAAGTCAGTGAGTTACACGGACACGAACACAGGCTGGGACATGGCCGTGTGTCTCTAGTTCGAATGTCCACATGGCTTGAGACACGGGCGTGTCTCTTGGTTGTGTGACCCCTGCAATTTGAAGAATTTCATCTTTTTCTAAAAATTCTAAATGTTTTCGATTTAGTCCCAATTTGTTTCTAATGTGTTTTAGGGCCTCGAGGGCTCGTATAAGGGACAATACGTATGCTATTGATGGAATTTGCTATGATAAATATTGTGAAGTAAATGATTTATATTTTTGATAGTTCTGAAATGTAAACTTCTTTAATGCTCTGCAACCCTATTTCGACGATGTACGGGTTAGGGGTGTTACACAAAACTTTGGTTTGTCAAATTTAAATTATTTCGAGTTGCATCATTTAGATTTTACACTAGAGCTATTTAAAATAATTTTTCAATTTTAAAATATAATTTAATCACATTGGAATAAGTTAAATTATTTGAATAAATTTAATTAAGGTTTTATTAAAATACAGAGAATATATTATAAATAATGTTTTAAAATAATTATCTATCCTGTAATTTGAATTTTACTATACTTATATTTCATTAGATGATTCTTACTAGCCTGTATATTACCAATGGTATGCTAAAGACTCTCCCATCGCATTCGCTACATTCTAATGTGTGCCGTTGCACTCTATCACCAACTATATAATTGGTAGCCTTTTCGATCCAATCGCCTCATGGTAGGAGCCCTCACAACCTTACCACTTAACCTATGAAGCAAAGTTGTTATTGGTTGGGACCTACAGTCTACTCACCTCCAAACCCACTATCTATTTAAGACTTCTAACTCTTTAGAAAGATTCGATGATCTCCTCCCTTAAAAAACCCATTATCTACTGTACTTACCTCACCTCACCTCACCTTACCTTACCTCACCTCACCTCACCTTGTGGCTCTCGTAATCTTCACCATGGTGTGAACAAACCTTATCCACCACCCTTCTGTTGGTATGTGGGGATAAAACTAAAGTTATGAGAAATTAACAAAAGTTTCAAGGCATGTATCAATGCCACTTTCTTTAATGTTCTATTCAACCCCACCTATATTATCGTGAGCAAAAGAGTTACTGACCGATCGGTTGTTTAACGTCACAACAATAATGAGCAAACGTACACTGTCAATGCAAGTATAGTAGACATATATTAGTCTATAAAATATTGATCGCACGAGGATGGTTGTCTTTTTTCTATCAATGTCAGTGCCATAAATGGATAGAAATGAGATAAATTGTGAGAGTAGGTGTCGAAGCCATAACTTGAAAACTACAAGATAAAATATGATAATGATAAATTAGGATCCCCAACGTGAATATTCAACAAAATGCTAAGTGCTCGCAAGGTATAAAAAGTTAGGTGATTGTTGATGCAATAAATTTCAATGAATATCTTACCAAGTTTAACTTCTACATTTAATCAAAGACTTAAACATGAACACTTGCCATACCTTTCAGTGATGAATATGGAACACTATCAAGAACAAGTGGATTAAATTCCACTAATCCTTAAGCAACTTCCGTTGTCGTGCTTGTTAGCTTGAACTGTCACTGCGCCTTACAGTGTCAGTGACCGCAATAACACTTTCGTGTTAAAAACATTTAAACCCAAAGATTAAACAATAGAAGCAAGATTGAATAAGATAACATTATCCAAGAAATTATGTGTATTTCTATACTAACATGAAATAAAAAGTAATCACTAGCGTTTAGAAAAGAAAAATAAAAGAAACAAGTGAAGATTACTATTCCTAGGCAACTCGACTTGAATCTCTCTGTTCCCTCTTATGTCTCACTCAGGGCTCCTCGTCAAGAGTTGGTCAACATCCCTTTCACATCGGTTCACCCGTAGGAGACTTAAGCTGCCATAGCTGAAAACTTCAATGGATAGGTTGAAGAAGATGATAATCCCCCAAAGCTCTTTTTTTTTTCTTTTTATGTGAATATTTATATTTTTCCCCAAATATCCCAGATGTCCTTCCATTAGAATCATGCTGTGTCTGTACATACAAGTTAATTGTACCAGACTGGACAACTCACGTATTTTTGTTCCTATTCGGATAGCTTTCAGGTGCTGCGACAATTTTGGGTGCAATCTAAAAATATGTGCTAAAAATAACTAAATGGGAACAAGTTAACCAATAAGTAGGGAGAAAATATATGTTCTTTCTAGTACTATCACATCCCTAAACTTGAGTTTTTACTTGTCCTCTAGGAAAACAAAAACAGGTAAGGGCGACACAATAATTCACTAAGGCAAATGATCATTCTAGCAACTTGAATCACCTAAAATCCCAATCAATGATTCACATTTAGATGATAAAATATTGCATCAACAATACATAAGTATGAATGAATAAGATTGCATCTTCATTAAAACCAGCATCATGCTTCAAATCCTAATTTCTATCTACCAATATAACATTTATTGTACAATATATGTCTTTTTCTCTCTTTTTTTTTTGTGAAGAAGGGATATCGTTGAATTACTGTACCCTTGTTCCTGAGAAGTAACGATGGAGTGTAACAAACTCCTAGGGAGTACGTAATTGCCCCGACACACACTCGTGCAGTGGCAGCCTTTGGGAAGATTCATTTTTCTAATTCTTGCATTGGAGTGTTCCCTCTTTAACATTTCACAATACACCCACTTTTGAGTGTCTCTTATTCATAACTATATATACATATGAGTAGCTGTAAAAGGCAGTTTCATTCAAGATTCAAGGAATTCTACTAGTCATTCATTACTAATGCAACCTAAATCATTCATCAAAGAATTGAAGATACAACATTCAGTCAAATTTATCAGACTCATTCTTTGATAGTTCACATGATTCAAGAATTAAGCATCGAATGTAACAAAAAATTTCAAACACATTTGCATTAACCCCAAATAAACCTAGCATGCTTTATTAAAACAATATTTTGGAATGTAGGTGTATTTTCAAACCCCATATGCATTCCCCTAAACTTAAAGTTTGCATTGTCCCTAATGCACTAACATGAAAATGCAATGACAATTAAAATACAATGATAATATTCACTAAAAAAATAAAAATTATAGCTACATGCGATGTATGAATACTTCAGCTAAAACTTAAAATAAACTAAATCAATTTTCCTCGCCCATCATTCTGGCTGCATGATGTTTCTTCTTCCTCCTCTTTCTTGAGATTTTTATCTTTGGAGCGCTTTCTCTTCTTTTCTTTAGGCTTCACACGGTCCTCGAATCGCTTCTCAGTTTTTGGCGCTGCCCCGGTATCATCGACTACTTCATGTGTAGGAGTGGTCACCTTGAGTGGTCCGGTATAGACCACAATTGCTAATGAATTATGGTGCGCCTCACTTGTTACCTCTACAGCTTCCACCAGTCTAGCTTCATCTCACTCCAGATTATCATTAGTTGCATCCACAAACTCGAATGCATTGAAAATTTTCTCAACAGATTATTTTTTCGTAGCTTCTGTCTCAGTATTTTCTTCCTCGGCCTTCTCATTTACAACTTCAACACGAATGTCATTCTCTTCCAAAAAAACTTCCTCCTAAACAGCAGACGCCTCTTGACAAGCAATGATGTCACCCTCGACCAGGCTATCAATCCTTTGCATTCACTCCTCAACCTCCATTGAGTCCTCTTCTTTCTCAACATCAGAGACATGCACAATGGGAGGGGATTCCACCGATCTGTCTTGGTCATCGAAGTTATGTTCCTTGGATGAGGGTTCATAATCTCAGATGATCGGTGTGAACACTGGATATTCTGGGAGTGGGGTTGGGCTTAACTGTCTTAATGCAATTATAATGGAGTTGTTATAGGCCCTAGTATAAGCATAGAATAAATTTTGTGATCTGTCCAAATTCTTTATTGTCGTGAGAAGCCGATTTTACTTATTACTGATGGAATTGCCAACTTCTCGATATCTTTCATTTTGCGCAATAATGATGTCTCTACATTTAGGTCTGTTCCCTTGCTTTCTGCCTTAGTTTGGCCCTTCCTTGTATTACTCGTCTCTACCTCCTTCATTGTTAGTGTATCTTTGCCACGAGCCATTCTTTTAATAGAGGCTTCATTTAACGGGAAATTTACCAGAAAAAGCCTTTTTTTCAAAATTTACCGAAATGGGCCGATTTTTTTGATTATTTACCGGAATGGTCCATTTTCCAGGAAATCGTGCCCACGTCAGCGCGATGTCAAGGTAAATGGCAGGAGGTCGCGTCCACGTCGGCGCGACCTCCTGCCATTTACCCTAACATCGCACTGACGTGGGCGCGATTTCGATGTTGATTTCACGTTTGGGTTTTCTGGCTTTTAGGGTTTAGGGTGCAGGCTTTTTAGGGTTTAGGGGTCCCAAAAAAAATTATTTCGAGTTGACGTCTCTGGTCAAATAGTATAAAATCGCTTCTACCAGGATGCTATTTGAAAAGAAATTGTGAAATCGCGCCCTCGTGGACGCGATTTTGCTACAGTAGGTCATGTAAGAAATAATTTTTTTCTGATGTTTCTGAGCAAATAGTATAAAATCATTTCTACGAGGATGCTATTTGAGAAGAAATTGTGAAATCGCGCCCTCGTGGACGGGATTTTGCTACAGTAGCAAGTTTGGGCTGAGGCTATAAATTACGCAGAACATGTTGTTAGAATTCATAAGTCATAGCAGAAACAATTTAGAGAGCCTAAGAAAGTTAGAGTTTCAAAATGAGTGAATGTATTAGTGCTGTTATTTACTACGATGGCGAGGTTTGCCACACCGAGAATGGTGTTGTCTTTTTGTCGGAAAATACGGTGCGACTGTCATTTAACCAGAACATAGATTTCACAGAACTTCGTAAAAGAATTAGGCGTAAAATCTTCGGAACGACGCCAATGAAAGTTCTGTCAATCACGTATCGATTTTGTTCTTGTGTTGATCCGGTGACATATGACTCGTTCGACATAAAAGGTGCTCGTATCTTGGAGGCAATGGTGCAGACTCATCTTGCTAGTGGAGCAACTTATATTGAGTTATATGTACAATTTACATCGCCAACTGATGTACTTTCGTCCGGTGTTTGAGATGTATACACGACCCCTGGCCGACACTCGGTAACCGGGTTACAAAATACGAAATAGCCCATGTTCGGTAGAGGTGTCGAATGCACATCCCTCGCAAGACACTCTGTTGGTGGATGGGACATGTACGTTGGTGGCTCGACGTTTGATACTGGAAATACGTACTGGGGAACTGCGTCAAGTTCTAGTGGATGGCAATCTACATCCAATTGGGGACGTTATCAAATGCCCAGAAGAAGGGATGACGTACTACCTACAACGTCTACCGGTGAGGGGACGTCGTACACTGCAGATGATTGTGGGTTAGAAGATAACTCCGATGTGGATCCACCTCGAGAGCCCGGGCCGGATGGTGCAGAAGTGGGATTATTTTCTAAACCGGAGCCTATACCAACAGAAGGTGAAGATGCTGAAAGAAGTTCAGATGATGAAGAAAATCCACGTTTCAGAGTATACTCACCTCCAGCCCACATGCATAATGTCGATCTGTCAGCAGATGATGCGTTAGAGTTTCCAGATCTACCACACCGGTTGCGCGATCGTACAAGTTCGGGGGTATATTACGATGAACTTGAAGTTGGTAATTAGTTTACCAACAAGGATAGTTTTATTGGTGCTTTGAAACAGCATAGCATCAAAAACAGCGTTAATTACCACGTCGTTAAATCAAAATCCGATAAGTTTGAGGCGAAGTGTGCGGTGCAAGACGGCACATGTTCATGGAAAATCGTCGCCTCGTTAAGGAAAAGGACGGGGCTGCGGGAGATAAAAAAGTACAAAGGTCCACATACATGTGCTGCAGGTACAGGATTGAATGTATCTGAATAATAATTTTATTTTGCAACGTTGCATTATCTAATGTACTCCCTATTTAGGTGTTTGACAAGATCATCCCAAAATGGATTCAGCTATGTTAGCCAGCTTGATAATGCCCACGATAAAAGCAAATCCCAGGACTTCAGTGCCGGTGATAATTGCCAATATCCGTAGCCAAATGAGGTATACGCCCTTTTACCGCAAGGCTTGGATAGCTAAGCAAAAGGCGTTGGAGAAGATGCATAGTAGGTGGGACGCCTCATATAATGAAGTATGGCAGTGGTGTTAGATGCTAGAGAGATACGTCCCAGGTGCCATCACAGACCTTGAAACGGAACATGCATACTATAACGGTCGATTGCTACGTGGATGTCAAGTGTTCAAACGCCTATTTTGGACCTTTAAGCAATGCCGAGATGCATTTCCATACTGCAAGCCTTTGGTACAAATTGACGGTACCTTCATGTTCGGTAGGTATACTCATCGGCTATTGGTTGCAGTGGCACAGGACGACGCTGGGAGAATTCTTCCAATTGCATTTGCAATAACACCGGGGGAGTCATCTGATGACTGGGATTTCTTTCTCTCTAGATTAAGGAGGCATGTCTGCCCCCAACCTGATATCTGTGTTATTTCAGATCGGGGCGCCGGTATACTAGCTGCATTTGATCGAGAGGGAAGCTTGTGGCAACGCACACACCATAAATATTGCCTAAGACACGTTGCTTCAAACTACTACAGGCAATATCCATCCAAGAGCGAACGACGACAAGTGATCAACATGGGTATTTAGTTTATAACTGTATTATTTTGTTTGTCAATTTGAATTAGTTTTATTGGTAGAAGTGGTATAAAATATTCGCTATTATCTTCCAATTGGCAGGGTATGAAATAAATAAAGATCGTTTTCAGGAGATGTTGGCAATTTTACGATCCCAAAATGGAGAGGAGGTGGACTACCTCTGTAACATACGTTTCGAACAGTGGACACAAGCATACGATGGAGGCCTACGATATGGCCATATGACGTCGAACCTGGCTGAATGCATAAATTCTGTTCTTAAACGAACGCGCCATCTACCGATAACATCGGTTGTGCGAGAGACATATTTTTGTTTGGCGGTGCTATTTCCAAAGCGAGCAGCAACTTATGCTGGCCAGGTGCAGGGTGGCCATGTATGGTGCAGTAAGGTGGTTCAAGAAATTAACAAGGCGAAGGCGAGGACAAACATCATGCACACAGTGTTTCACGATCGAGACAATTTATGGTTTCGCGTGACGGAGTTTGACAGACCGCACCAAGGTGTTGTTGGCGGGCAGTATCGTGTACACTTGCGAAACAGGACTTGTGACTATGGGAAATTTGATGCACTTCGTTATCCATGTGCTCATGTTATTGCAGCTTGCCAGAAACTTCGTCTGGATCCAATGAGTTATGTGGATGAAGTGTACAAACTAGAAAAGATGTACAACATTTGGAGACATGTTTTCCCACCGGTCCCAGATGAACGTAAGTGGCCGCCCGTATCTCTTGCTCTTTTTAAGCTATTACCGGATAGAGAATTGCGTCGCAAACCAAAGGGTCGACCTTGCTCCACTAGAATACGGAACAATATGGATATCCGAGAAACATTCAGTCAGCTGAAGTTGTGCGGATGGTGTAGGAACCCAAGCCATACAAGTCGATCATGCCCTAATCGTAATAGCTGAATGTAATTTTAGAAAAAAAATATTTTCTTCAATTATTAATTGATAATTGTATAAATTGTTAGTAAAATTATCAAATTAGTTTAATTTCTTAATTGTTAGTACCAGTCAAAACATTTTACCAGATCTAACATTATGTAAAATTATGTAAAATTATTAAGCCAAAAAAATTTTCTTAATGGTTAGAAAAATTTATCAAATAATCTCAAATTATTAAGTCCAAAAATTGTGTTAATAGTTATTAAAGTGTTCAAAATATGTAAAATTATTAAGCCAAAAAAATATGTAAAATTATTAAGCCAAAAAACTTTAGGTTAGTTTTGGGTTTTTAATTAATTTAGGTTAGGTTTAGGGTTTTTAATTAATTTAGGTTATATTAGGGTTTTTAGTTAATTTAGGTTAGATTAGGGTTTTTAGTTAATTTAGGTTAGGGTTAGGTTAGGGTTTTTAATTAATTTAGGTTAGATTAGGTTTTAAATTAATTTAGGTTAGATTAGGGTTTTTAGGTAATTTAGGTTAGGGTTAGGTTAGGGTTTTTAGTTAATTTAGGTTATATTAGGTTTTAAATTAATTTAGGTTAGATTAGGGTTTTTAGGTAATTTAAGTTAGGGTTAGTTAGGGTTTTTAGTTAATTTAGGTTAGATTAGGTTTTAAATTACTTTAGGTTAGATTAGGGTTTTTAGTTAATTTAGGTTAGGCTTAGGTTAGGGTTTTTAGTTAATTTAGGTTAGATTAGGTTTTAAATTAATTTAGGTTAGATTAGGGTTTTTAGTTAATTTAGGTTAGATTATGGTTTTTAGTTAATTTAGGTTAGGGTTAGGTTAGGGTTTTTAGTTAATTTAGGTTAGATTAGGTTTTTTAATTAATTTAGGTTAGTGTTAGGTTAGGGTTTTCAATTAAATTAGGGTTTTTATTTTATTATATTAAATAATATCAAATTTTTCTTAAAAAATTTCTATGCGTATTACATCAAATAAACTTCTATTTTATTACATCAAATAATAAAATTAAATACGACAATCAATGTCTATGATCGGGGGATTCGGTTCCACATGGCAGCCGTCGACGGTTGCGCGCTGGATTCCTCCTTCCTCTAGCTTCCGGCGGCGGCTGTTATTCCTCTGGTGGTGATTGTGGTCCTTCCTCCGGTGGTGGTTGTGGTTCTTCCGGTTCCGCATCTGGTTGTCGGACTTGGAACGATGATCCACCTTCAAAGAATAGTGTATGTGGAGGTGTTTGCATCATGAACGGCGACGGTGTTTGAAAGCCATACGTTGCTGGCGATTGGTAAAAAGGAGAGCTCCTTGAAGGCATAGTCGATCCCTCCTGCGCCGCTGGCCTAGATATCGACGGTCCGCTCGGCATAACAGGAAATGGAGCTGAACCAGGCATTTGGCTCCAACCTGACATAGTATTCGGAAAAGGATACATGTAAGGGTTAGGGTACATATAAGGGCTAGGAAACATACCTGGCATCATAGGGAAAGGCGGTTGCGTGGGTATCATCTGTTGAATTGCTGCGTCAGGTGACTGCGTCGGTACTCTCGTTGGGGCCGGTGATTGCATGCCCGCTGATGATGCGCCGGGTGACTGTCTGGGCCTCGTTGAGAGGCTGCCTTCGAAGTCTTCTCCTCTTGGATTTAGAGGCCCGCGCCTTTCCTTTCCGAGACGTAATTGCCGTTGCCTCTCCTCTGGTGTAAGTAAATACGGCTTGCCATGGATCCTAAATCATGGCATGTATTCTGGAACACACGCTAACTCCGGAACGATGATTGCTTCCCGAGTAGGTAGATATTCATGCCGATTTTTCCATATTTCCATGTACTCGGACCAATATCTAGTCCAATCTGTACCTAATTGTCGAAGGTCGATTTTGTGGTGCTCATCAAACTCCTCAGGGTCCGCAGGAATCGGTTGTCTACATCCAAACTGTCTTAGCACTCTGTCTGTCTAGTGGGGCTCCACGGTTGCATAGTTGATCAACACCACTTTCACGTGCCAAGCATTTGGATTTTGTAAAAACTCTTCCGGGATTACTGCCCGAATTGCCGGATCCTCGTATGGTGTCCATTGAAACTATATGAACATGATAGAAATATTAGTTATATACATAATACTAAATACTAAATACTAAATATAAATTGACTAGCAAATGTATGGAAATATCTATTTGCAATAATACTTACTTCTGCTTCCGACCGTTGGTCTAATAGAAGCCGTATATCTTCAAGTTCAGACGGTAATCCACGAAAACTTGCCGGATGGTTCCACCTAATTAAATAAATTTTTAGCATACTTTTATTATATAAATCTACATAATAATTCAAAAATGTAATATAAAATTTACCTCGTTACAAGTGGGAATGTATATGGGTGGTTCACTCGAGGACGTAGAAATGGAAAGCGAAACCGTGCCCATGATTGTTGTAGTGAAAGGCAACCTCTGATGTTTGCTCTCCTCGGTCGCGTCGCCCCGCACATCTCCCGATATAATGTTGCCACCTTAGATGTACACGGCTCTGTGACGTGTCCGACATTAGATAACCTCCAATTATTTGAATAATGTATGATCGAGCATATCGAATTCTTTCGATTTCGGTTGAATTTACATTCGGCTCGGGGAAGGTGGCACGTAACCAGCCCATCTTGACCTTACCTCCATCCATTTTTTCCGGAATAGCGGCCAAAAGCTCGTAGCACACCGCCTCCCAATTGCTAGATTGGGCAGACCCGGTGACTGGGTGCCCTTCCACTGGTAAACCCAAATGCATGCTGACATCTTCTAGAGTGATAGTGCACTCTCCACATGGAAGATGAAATGTGTGCATCTCGGGTCTCCACCTCTCGATCAACGCACTAATCAGTTTCGGGTCCAACTTGAATCCCCGGCCTACCGACGCCACGTGCCAAAAACCCGCTTCCCGCAGGTAGTTCTCTACTAACGGTGATGGAGGAGCATGCATATTCCAGATATGGCATTCCAATACCCGATCTTTAGACTTTTATAACAAACAATAAATTAATAATTATCTAAAAATACATAAATAAAAAAATCTTAAATAATAATTACAAATTAAATTTAATACTTATCATTTTCATTTGCTCCACCGATATGTGATTGCTATCAAGACGAGTCAATGATCCGGCCATTGATGAAAATATAAAAAAATTTAAAATTATTTTAAAAAAATATAAAAAAATTATAATTATTTTTAAAAATGGATTTGAGAGAATATTGGAAGGAAATTAAAATTAAATATGAGTTTGAGAGAATTTTGGAAGGAAATTGAGAGGATTAGAGAGGAAAAATTAGATAGGATTTGTTTGTGAAAAAAAATAAAGGGGTGGGGGTATTTATATATATTTTTTTGACCGTTGGGGGGCCAACGGTCAAATTTTTGACTGTTGGGGGTACTTTTCACGCGCGGAGAAGGTCGCGTCCACGTCAGCGCGACCTGCTGACATGGATGCGACCTCCTGCCATTTACATTGACATCGCGCTGACGTGGGCGCGATTTCCCGAAAAATGGACCATTCCGGTAAATAATCAAAAAATCGGCCCATTTCGGTAAATTTTGAAAAAAAGGGGCTTTTTCTGGTAAATTGCCCTCATTTAACGGACCCTTATTTTCCAAGCCCTTTTCATCATCACGAGGCATGATCCCTTTCTGTTGGCATAGTAGCATCACCAAAGACAGGAAAACTAAAATTCCAGTTTGCCTTGCGGCACAATAAAAAATTTCTTAGTGGAGTATTGCGCCGACATCAATCTTTCTACCCTTGACAATTGAATGTATCAGGCACATTCTATCGAGGTTGACTGTTGTGCTATGAGTAGAGGACAGTAGCCTGCAGTTGACAAAATGAAACCAGATTTTGCTTTGCAGCGTCAGGAAGTGGTGGTGCATCATATAATTCTTTTGATGTGAACCTGTCCACAATGCTTATTCGACACATAAATTTTTCACCAACCGGTTCCTTTTTTCGTCTGTGATACCCTCAATAAACTTGGAGTGTTCATTGACATCCACTTTAGTGTTGTACAGCTCATTGATTTTTGTAGCATCCTATGGGATTAAGCATTCTCGAAAAATGATAAACTCCAACTCATGGTCATAAAGGTTAGCGTAAAACTCACGTACTAGTGAAGGAGAATAGCTTCCTGGATGTGTGCAGAAAGTCTCCCACTTCAACTTAGAGATGGTTCTAGAGACTTGCTTGCCTAAGTCTTGCTGTTGCGAAAGGAAAATTCCCTATTTTGGGTGGAAGTTTCACTTTAAAATGTTGTTTTGAAACTGGTCTTTGGCCGCTTTCGTTAAAAAGATCTCCGGCTCCTTTTTCTCCGTTGGCATGGTGGATTTCGACTCACGAACTGCAGTTACAAAGGATGAGTGTTCTTGAACAGGTTTGGTGGCTTTCTTGATTGATCCTCTCATTCTTGCCATATTCTAGTTGTTTTGTGGAGTAAAGATGGTTTAAAGTTGTAAAGGTACAAGCTTGGGAAAGGAAAAGTGAATAAAAATGACTATTTTGTATGTGTTACAATCGGTACAGTAAATAGGGGTTTATAGCGAGTGAAAGAAGAAGGAAAGGCGTGATTTTTCTAAAGGTAAATAAAGCTGGTAGGAATAATTACATCCAATGAGAATTGCGCCTGCTTAGAGAAACAAGACGGCTATGTGACTTTTGATCAAACGATAGGATCTAAAATTTCTGATCTGCCTTCATTCTTGTCGAGTTAGAAGTGACAGTACAATAGTACGAACTGCGTTGACAATAAAGCCTAAGTGTGTCGATAATGGTACCTAATTATTCTACAAAAATAGAAATAAATAAAGAAATAAAACAAACTTGAACAAAAATAAAAATAAAATAAAAATAAAATTACATAATAAATTTCATAAGAATTAAAAATTTTCAACCAATTTAATGGTCTCTACCTGCTTATGATCAATATTCCCAAGATAATGTTTCAATCGCTGGCCATTCACTTTGAACTAGTGTCCATCATTCAAATCTCTAATTGTGACTGCACCATAAGGAAATAATTCGACAACTTCGAAAGGTCCAGACCAACGAGAGCATAATTTACCCGGGTGCAGTTTCAGTCTAAAATTGAATAATAAAACTTGTTGAGCCGCGATAAATTGTCGTTGCAAAATAATTCTGTCATGCCATCATTTGGTCTTTTCTTTGTAAATTACAACGTTTTCATAGGTATTTCACCTAATCTCCTCTAGTTCAGTGATATCCAGTAGCCTTTTCTATCCAGCAGCTTCATAGTCCATGTTCACTTGCTTAATTGCCCACATTGCTTTGTGTTCCAGTTCAACTAGCAAGTGACATGCTTTTCCAAAAACTGATTGATACAGTGACATCTGTAATGGAGTTTTGTATGCTGTCCAAAATGCCTATAAAGCGTCATCCATTCTGGAAGACCAATCTTTCCTCGAAGGGTTCAGAACCTTCTTAAAAATGTTTTTAATTTATCTATTCAATACTTTGGCTTGCCCATTAGTTTGCAGATGATAAGTAGTAGCCATTCTATGATTAACTCCATATTTTTTTAGTGCGTCTGCCACTTGGTTGAAATGAAAGTGTGTACCCTGATCACTAATCAATGTCTTTGATGTGCCAAAGTGGGGGAGTATATGCTTGTGAAAAAATTTAAGTACTGTCTTTGCATCATCCTTCGGAACTTCAACAGCTTCAACCCATTTCGAGACGTAGTCAACATCTACTAATATATAAAGATTTCCAAATGAACTTGGAATGGTCCCATAAAATCCATACCCCAAACATCGAACAATTCAACCTCCATAATTGGCTGCTGCAACATTTCATTGCGTCGGGATATAGAACTAGTGCGCTGACACCTATCGTATTGTTTCACTAAATTGTGGGCATCTTTGAATAATTAAAGCCAGTAGAATCCTGATTGGAGAACCTTAGCAGTAGTTCAGATGCCACTGAAATGACCTTCATAAGGAGCATCATGACAGTGCTTCAGGATTGAAAGCATCTCCTCCTCTAAAACACAAAGTCGAATAATGTTGTCACTGCATGCCTTGAATAAATACGGCTTGTTCCAATGATACTTCACTAATTGACAAAGAAATCTTTCTTTTTAATGGCCTGTGACACCCAATGGGAGTTTTCCACACACTAGATAATTAACCAGATCTGCATACCAAGGGGTTGCATCTATACCAAATAACCTCTCATCTGGGAATGCGTCGACAATTTGAAGTATGTTCCTTCTTCACTGCCAACTTCCAATTGAGACAGATAGTCTGCAACTTGATTCTCTGAACCCTTACGGTCTTTTATCTCGATGTCAAATTGTTGCAACAGTATGATCCAGCGTATCAATCTTGGTTTTGCATCCTTCTTCGCAAAAAGATATCTCAATGCCGAGTGATCAGTAAATACGGTAACCTTTACGTCGACAAGATAAGAATGAAACTTGTCGAAAGTAAAGATTACATCCAACAATTCTTTCTTTGTAGTGGTATAGTTGATTTGAGCCTCTGTAAGAGTTTTGCTAGCATAGTAGATAGCGTGAAATATTTTTCCTTTGCGTTGTTCTAGAACAACACCCATAGCAAAGTTGCTTGCATCGCACATAACTTTAAAAGGTGGAGACCAATCTGGTGTAACGACAATGGGTGTATTTACTAGTTGCATCTTTAATTGAATGAATGCCTCCAAACATGCATCGTCAAAGAGGAATTTTTGATTCTGTTCCAGCAATGAGCATAAAGGCTTTACAATTTTTGAAAAATCTCTAAAAAATTTTTGGTAAAACCTCGCATGCCCAAGAAAACTGCGAATACCTTTCACATTTGTTGGTGGAGGTAATTTCTCAATGATTTCCACTATAGCTTTGTCTACTTCAATTCCTTAACTAGAGATGCGATGGCCTAACACAATGCCTTCAGTTGTCATAAAATGACATTTTTCCCAATTTAGAACAAGATGTGTGTATTCACATCGCTGCAATACTTTATCTAAATTGTTAGCGCAATGATCAAAATTATTCCCATAGACTGAGAAATCATTCATAAAAACCTCTAAAGAATCTTTAATCATATCCGAGAATATTGTGAGCATGCACCTTTGAAATGTGGCTGGTGCGTTACAAAGACCGAAAAGCAAAAATACCAAAGGGACAGGTGAAAGTTGTTTTCTCTTGATCCTCATGTGCAATAACAATTTGATTGTACTGAGAATAGCCGTCTAAGAAGCAGTAATAGGCTTTTATAGCAAGCCTGTCCAACATTTGGTCAATGAAAGGAAGTGAGAAGTGGTCCTTCCTTGTGGCAGCATTAAGTTTACGATAATCCATACAAACTCACCATCCCGTAGGAATGCGTGTAGGAATTAATTCATCTTGCTTAACAACTTCCTTCATCCACTCGTTTAATCTTCTTTATTGCTAAATCAACTGCTTGCCTTCATCTTGCAACTTGATCTTGTGCATACAAAAAGATGGACTAATGCCTCGGATATTGGTAATGTTCCAAGCAATAACTCATTTATGTTGCTTAAGAATATGGAACAATTTCTCTTCTTGAGTTACATCTAGTGTTGTAGAGATAATAATTGGGAGAGTATTGTTATCACCAAGAAAGACGTATTTAAGATGAGTAGGTAATGGTTTCAATTCCAGAGTAGGAGCTTCATCGATAGATGATTTAAAAATTAGAGTTGTCCTGTTCACTAAGTCTAAGAATTCAATCTGCCATCCATGCCTGAGTTCAATATTATTGGCGTCAACCTTGCTGTCACAATTATTTAAGAATTCATCATTAGATGCCACTGCAAAATCCTCTAAAAGTATTGTCTTTTGCTCATTGAATTCTTCCGTAATTAGATCATTTAGCACATCAACAGTATGCCATTCTTCTTTATTCTTGCATTGAATAGACTAAAAAACACTGAAGGCAACGTGTTCATCATTAAGTCGCACGGTCAGTTCACCTTTGTAAACATCAATAAGAGTTCGTCCGGTGGCTAAAATGGTCGTCCCATGATTATGGGAACCTCATTGTCTGTCTCGCAGTCAAGTATGATAAAATTAGTCAAAAAAATGAATTTATCCACACGAATTAAGATATCCTTGATTTTCCTTTCAGGTTGAGCCAAAGATTGGTCAGCTAGTTGCAATGTCATTTCAGTGGGTTTCATGTGACCAATTCTCAATTTTTTGAAAGTAGATAGTAGCATTAGGTTGATGCTAGCTCCCAAGTTGCATAAAGCCTTACCCAAATAATAGTTGCCAATTAAACATGAGATAGTAAAACTCCTAGGATCTTTCATTTTGGGGGGCAACTTATTAGTCAAAATAACACTACAGCCCTTTGTGAGTGCAATAGTTTCCATAGCACTGAGCTTTTTCTTCTTGGACAAGAGCTCATTTATAAGTTTCCCATAATTCAGAACTTTCACAAGAGCGTATACTAAAGAAATATTGACCTGAAGTTACTTAAGTGTGTTTAGGAACTATTGGTACTGCTTATCTTGCTCATTCTCCCTGAATCTTTGTGGAAAAGGTAAGGGTAGAGATACATGTGATTGTGCCGACACCTTTGATTGCGTCAACAGTTTTGAGGGTCAGACATTAGACATATGAGTGACAATTTATGGAACTACTTTGTCTAATGCATAGACAAGCGCTTCAGATTCGACCTTTTCACTAGGGATAATTTCACCAATATCTTGAGGTGCGAGGGTAGAGTCTGTAGTCTGCTCGTGAGTTTGTTTACCACTCCTAAGCATGATAGCTTTGCAGTTTTCTTTCCCCCTCGGATTGGGATTTTTTGTGTCACTAGGTAGTGTGCCCAGTGGTTACGTATTCAGATTCAAAGCAAGTTGTCCTAATTGTGCCTCCAGCACTCGAATATATTCCCTTGCACAATAGCTTCCGTGCGAGTCATATGCTCTTGCCTTAGAGCCTCAAGAGCTACTAACGGTTCAGAAAGAGAAGTTTGCATGTACTATTGTTGTCGATGTTCTGGAACATGCTGATTCGGTATTGAAGAGTGTTGTGACTACGTATGATTCTGGTGTGGTTGCATCTGGCTTTGTTTTGGATGTATCTGAGTGTGCTAATTGTAGTTCTGCTGTTGTTGATTGTAATTCCCTTGTCTTGGATTATAATTGCCTTGAGCAGATATATTCCCATATTGGAATGTCACAGCATTGTATCCAGCATTTTCAGTTCCCCAAGACTGTTGGTTGCATGCAGAATTATTATAAGAGTAGCCATAAGAATTATTACGGATATTACTAACATAGAAGGAATTCTCTGCATGTTGTGGAAAATCTTCATAGCTGTGGTTGTCACTGCAAATCTCACAACAAAAGGTAGGAACATCAACTTGTTGAGGGACTTGTATAGGTGCAACATCACTAGTCCCTTGTATATTTTTTTTATCATATTTGGAAGAGAAGAAAATTAAGCACTAAGTGCAGATATTGCGTCCAGTTCAATAACTCCCAGAGTAGCTTTTGCTTGTGCAACTCTAGAGATAGGATATTGATAATCATTCTGAGCAATTCTCTCCAAAATTCCATTAGCATCATTATAAGTACAATCCAGCAAAGGTTTATTGGCTGATGTGTCGACAAGATTCCTCGTGTATGAATTCAAACCATTATACAAAATCTCAATTTGTGTTTCCTGTTTAATGCCGTGTATAGGGCAACATCGAAGAAAAAATTTATAACGTTCCCATGTGGTGTGAAGATTCTTATCGTCCAGCTAATGATAAGCTATAATATCATTTTAGAGACGAGCATTCATTGTCGGTGGGTTAAATTACAAAACAAACTGTGTTGCTAGTGCATTCCAAGAAGTAATTGATCTGGTAGGCAGCCCAAGGAACCAAGTACAAGCTCTTCCCTATAAGGAATAAGGAAATAATTACATCTTCAAAGTGTCATTAAGAACGCCTTGTTGACTAAAGGAAGCACAAATCAATAAAAATGATTTAAGATGTTCTCGTGCATCTTCATGTGGCAATCCAGCATATTGCCCATTAGAATTCAACATTTGAAACATTACTGGCTTGAGTTCAAAATTTCTAGCTTGGATTGCTGGCCTAACAACTCCCAGTTGTAAGTTATCTAAGACAGGTACTACAAAATCTCGTATAGTCCTGTTTTGTATTTAAATGTCTTGCTACAACACTGGGTCATTAGCATTTTAGTTCTACATTGGGGGTATGACTGCATTGTTTCTTAGGAAAGCCATATTCCATTGTTCTTGAAGTCTCCTCTGAATAGTTCTTTCAATTTCTTGATCAATTTCAGCAATAAAATCCGAATTGCTTCGGGTCATACAACACCTGAAATAAAATGTGAAAGATAGCGACAAAAAGAAAACAAGTTATTAACAACTAACGCCATCCTCAAAAATGGCACCAAAACTTATTCGGCTGTTTAATGTCACAACAATAATGTGCAAGCATACACTGTCAATGCAAGTATAGTAGACAATTATGAGTCTGTTGGATATCGATCCCATAAGGATGGTTGTCTTTTATCTACCAATGTTAGTGCAATAAATGGATAGAAATGAGATAAATTTTGAGAGTAGGTGTCGAAGTGATAACTTGAAAACAATAAGATAAAATATGATAATGATAAAATGGGATCCCCAGTGTGAATAGTCAACAAAATGCTAAGTGTTTATAAGGTATAAAAATCTAGGTGATTGTCGATGCACTAAATTGCAATGAATATCTTACCAAGTTTAACTTCTATATTTAATCAAAGACTTAAAAATTCACATTAGCCACACCTTCCGATGATGGCTATGGAACACTACCAAGAACAAGTGGAAATTCCTCTAATCCTCAAGCAACTTCCATTTTCGTGCTTGTTAGCTTGAACTGTTACTGCACCTTCTAGTGTTAGTGACTGCAATAACACTTCTGTGCTAAAAACATTCAAACCCAAAGATTAAACAGTAAAAGCAAGATTGAATAAAATAACATTTAACCCAGAAATCATGTGTGCTTCCATACTAACATGAAATAGAAAGTAATTACTAGCATTTAGAAAAAAATAAAAGAAAAAAAGGAGAATACTATTTGCTAGACAACTCGACTTGAATCTCTCTATTCCCTCTTGTGTCACACTTAGGGCTTCTCGTCAAGAGCTAGCCTACATCCCTTTCATGTCGGTTCACCCGTAGGAGACTTAGGCTACCATAGTCGAAAACTTCAAAGGATAGGTTGAAGAAGATGATAATCCCCCAAAGCTCTCTTCTTTTTTTTTTCTTTTTATGTGAATATTTAAATTTCTTCCCCAAATAGCCTAGGTTTCCTTTCATTAGAATCATGCTGCCTCTGTACGTACAAGTTAGTTATACCAGACTAGATAGCTCACGTATTTTTGTTCCTATCCGGGTAGTTGTCAGGTGCGGCGACAATTCTAGACACAATTTGAAAATACTCATTCAACGA
The DNA here is from genome assembly GCF_007990345.1 of Gossypium hirsutum. NCBI lineage: Eukaryota > Viridiplantae > Streptophyta > Magnoliopsida > Malvales > Malvaceae > Gossypium > Gossypium hirsutum. The sequence goes on from NC_053449.1 coordinate 42,879,353, forward strand.
CATCAGTACCAAAACATGACAAAATTAAGGATAAATAAGCTAATATCCATTGAGTTATAAAATGTAAATTACTAATCTGAAATTGCTAAAATATGTGCTGAAGATAACTAAATGGGAACAAATTAACCAATAAGTTAGGAGAAAACATATGTTCTTTCTAGTAGTATCACTGATAATTGAACCTGTGGATACAATGAAGCCCGATGGTTGTCTATGTTTTGCATTGAAGAAAACATTCCACTAAGCACTAAGTAGAGCAAAGTTATTTTTTGAATTTTAGTAATTACTGGGTATTAATTTGGGTCAAGGATTGACTTGAAAAAAAGTGAAATTAGGAGTTCTAAAAGCTTAAGGACTAGTTTGATCAAGGGATGAATTGGGGCGCTTTACATTGACAATTTCCCAAAGGCCCAATAACGATTGCCCGAAACCTAATTTGGTGTAGAAATCAACCTACTTTTCCAAGTTAGGCCATCATTATTTGAATTTTTTTTGCTTACTATTTCTCTAACAATCATCACTCTTAAAATTATTAAGTGCTTTGCTCCAAGTTATTGCTACGATTTGGTTCAGATCATTGCTGCCATTGTCACTTGAATTTGCTACTTTAAGTCCTTCAATAAACTACCCCCAATTACTTGTATTGAGGATAGTTTTTTAATTGATGCATTTAGTTAATATTGATGTTTATTTGGTTAAGATGAGTCAGAACATTAAGAATTAATTTAATTTTAAATTCATGTAAGTTTGTTTTGTTAGATTAATTTTGAACTTGATTTTAGGATTTGACATAATTTAGTTAAAACATGTTTCTTTATGTAATTTTGTAATCATTATTTCTCTATTTATTAAGTTATGCTCGAGTTTCTTTTTGTAATTTACGTGTAATGATTTTATATGTGATTTATTATTATTTAATTACATGTTTAGATTAATAAGATTAACTTTGATTAAATGAATTAATTGCATCTAATTGCTTAATTTTAGTGTAGAATCTAGTTTAATTACATTAATAAAATTCAAATCTAGTTTTGGTTACTTTTAATTTTAGGATTTGATATAATTTAGTTAAAAAATGTTTCTTCATATAATCTTGTAATTTTTGTTTTTCTATCTATTAGGTTATGCCCGAGTTTCTTTTTGTTTGCATCACTTGATTGAATTTACTTGTAATGATTTTATATGTGTTATCTATTACTTAAATATCTTATAATTTTTCTAAATTACTAGTTGTTGTGAATTTCTTATAAATTGAATACTCTTGTTATTGATATTGTGTATTGAAATATGCACATATGGTCATGAATTGATCAACGAATGTTATATTTATTCTCGACCCTTGTAAACGTTATTCGAAAGTTGTCCAGGTATAGTTGACATGCCATAGAGTATAGAGCTCTTTAAATATGTGTTAATGTGGGCTGCTATATACACTTGGCAATATTGTATCATTGCGCTTTGCGCATTCGGTGTGCTGGTTGGCTAAGTCATGCTTTGCACACACTAGAGTATTATTATCTTTATATCGTATCGTTATGGGGTTCGAATGGATACTCTTGTATTCGACATATTCATCCCACAAATGATTACTTGGGTTAATTGTTTCTTTATGGTGTCGAATGTGTAATGGTTAATTTATATTTTACCTTGTCGTATTAAAGTGATACTATGATTTTTATGCTTGATCCTTTTCGATTATGGTTCATTTTATTGAATAGCTTTTAGAATTAAATGATTTAGTTTACTTATATGATATTTTTCCAAATTTTGGTAGAATACCACTGAACTGTAAAAAGCTTACGTTCGAGTTTTTGTTCCATGTGTAGATTAGTGATGGTTTATAGGTTTGTGATCGAGCATTTTCGTCAAGGAATCTTCGTAATCTTTATTTTGTGAAAATTGTTTACACTTAGATTAGCCTAGGCATGTTCTTAGGATTTGTTACTTGGTCGAATTGGGTGCTTTCATCTTTATTTTGGAACTTGTTTGATTATTTCAAGTTTTTGTTAAATGATTTATTATTTGTGCCATAAAATTTTAAAATTTACGCGTTAATTGGTAATGACTGAACAATTGATTGAGCAAATCACTCCGACGACCGCTATGTATCTTCGGATTTGATCCAACTTTTTGATCGGGATTGGGACGTTACATTGAGTCAGTGAATACACAAAAAGAACTAAAAGAAAAACAAAAAGATCGAAATACAAGAAAACAAAAATAAAGATTTTCGAAGGTAACAAATATTTTTTTTCTTTTCAAGTAATGCATGCATATACAATAAATGAGATGAGCTCAAATGAATGTGGCTTTATCGGACCAATGGTCCTCAGCCACGAGGATGCTATGAATCCCCGAATGTACTAAAGAATAAAAAAAGGGGAAAGGTTTTTGTTTCTATTTTTTTCTTCCCATTTTTCTTTTTTCTTCAAAATAAAGAGGTAGGAAGGTTCCGATTAAGTGGTATCATCGGACTTAAGCCATAACCACAAGGAAACCTTAAATCTCAAGTCAATCTAAACAAAAAACTAAAAATAAGTTTTTTTTATTAAAAATGAATAAAAAAGGAAAAGAAAAAGAAAAGCTTTAAAAATGATATTTTTTATCGGTCACCATATATGGTGCTTTGTTGCCGAAGACTAATGAGCCTTTGGGTTCACTAGAGGTAAAGCTAGCCAACAAAAACAGAGAGAGTAAAGAGAAAATCAAAGAAGGATTTATTTTTAAAAAATTAAAAAATATGAAAAGAGAAAAGGGTTTCAGGTTTAAATAGTGGGGAAAATGGGAAATTTGCTACACAGTTCCCTCGTGTTTTCATTTTATTTTTAAGGCCTTCCACTTTTTAAATTACAACAAAGATCCTTTCATGTTTTTATTTTAATTTTTAAGGATCTCTGCCTTTTGAAATTGCTTCATTGGTCCATGCACATTTTGATATATTCAAAATTTGAAATTCTGGCTAGGAAAATTATGAATTAAGTCCTTTTACTTTCACTTTTAAAAAAAATTGAAATTTAAATGTTATTCAAATAAATTTTATTTTATTTCTCTTTTAATTTAATTTTTATTTTATTTTTAGTATCATGTATTTATTTTTATTACGTGAGTGTTTTCAATTATTTTTATTTTGTAATTTTATTTATTCTATTTTCTTTCCTTTCACGGGATTATTTTTATTGTTTCTTTTATGATTATTTTGTGTTTATTCTTTATTGAGTAGTTCTTTATGAATTTCCTTTGATTAATTTACTATTTTTTCTATTATTTTTTAGAACACTTTGATGGATAGTTAATAATTATATTTTTTAGAATTTAGGTTTTTATATATATTCAACTTGCTTTGGATTTTAGGTTTTAATATAATTTAGATTTAATTGGAGTTTGGTATTAATTTTTGATCTTATATAGATTTATTATTTTGAGATTTTAGATTTTAGATCTTCTAGGTTCAGTAAGATTTGAAATTTAGACTTTTGAGTTTAAATTTTCCTTTATTTTATTTTTAATATTGGAATTTTTGAAATTTTAAGTTTTAATAGATTTAATTAGAATTTAGCCTTGAATTAAATTTATTTTATTTTTAGCTTACCCGAGTTCTTTTGTTGAAGTATATTTGTCAAAGTTTAGGTTATATCTTTAATGTGTTTAGTTGATCTAGTCTAAGTTTTTTTTTTGTTTCTTATTGATTAAGTTATCAGTTTGAATTGTGTATGAGAACATAGGGCTTTGGGACCAAGATGGATTTGCAATGCTTCTTCATCTCCTTGAGGAAGGCTACCTCATTGTTCCACTGATTAGATCTTTGGGTCCACTATTTTCATGCACCTTTTTAACTATAGTTGGTTGTTGTAGAGTTTTTTTTTGTTATTCTAGTTTAAGGTATGGTTGTTTCTTAGGTTTATAATATGCATACCTTTTTCCAAGGTCTGTGTTGTATTTTAGTTTTTGTAGTTTGTCAAAGGAAAATTATAGGATAATAGATCAATTAGAAAAATTAAGTATATGTATCTAATGAAATGTCTTATCCAAAATATGTACGTTTTATGTCCCCATAATATTTCTTATCCCATTTTTTTAATTAAATTCAACATGAATAATTTTTCATATGATAGAATCTAAGCTAACTAGTTTTAAGATTTTTTTGGTAATTAGAAGTACAAATAAGGATACTAAAGATTGAACTTAAGTTTTCATGTCAAACAACACAAACATCTTAACAATAGTTTGTTTTCCATTCTAGAGAGTTCTATGTGATAACAATGCAATTATTATTTACTTTCTTTTCAAGGAATGTTTCTATTATAAATTTTGATCTTTCTCAATCACTAGTTGACTAAGTACTTTTCTAGTTTTTTTATTGTAGGACAACGCCATTGCGAACTTTACTGTGAAAGGTATCCAATAGTAAATAATTGTTCTTGGCTATTAAAATTTTCCAAACATGAAAATTTTCTTGCAATTATGGTACGATTTCTAACAATTTTGGCCTCTTCCTCAATAGGCATGTCTTTGTCGCTACCCTATTTAAGCATCTCTCCAATAATCCGTAAAAAAAGGTATAAGCAATGTGATGGGTTTGGTGACATTTTTTTGCTTGTTTTTTGTTTCAAATAATATTGTACTCTTCTATCTACCAACAACTGTGCTAACTTATATGTTTGCATTTTCATTAAAAAATATATTTTTTTATCTTAGTTTCCAATTTTTATATAAGAAAAATAAATCTAGACAGTAAACAACTTCAATTTTTTATCAAGATATTTAGGACAACATTAAGTTGTTATTCCAAATTAACTCAATCTTAATATAACTTACAAATAAAAAAATTAAAAGAAAAAAAAGGAGAAAATTATCTATATTATCAACTATTCTAAAAGAAGATTCGTGTAATGATCTTACAATATTTGTAACAACAACATCAAGAACAACAAAAAATTATAATGATGATCAAATAATTTAAACAAAAATAAGCACAATAAAATTATAAAGAAGGAAAAATAAAAGAAAAAACAATGAGATTAATCCAACATTTTTTATCCTAGTAAAATTGAATTCAAGAACAAAAATAAACACAGTCAAACCATATCCAAATAAATTCAAGCAAGCCAAGGTTTGGTTAATCTAAATAGAAGATTATACATGTTGCACAAAAATTAAAGAAGAAAATGAAGATTGAGATGAAGAATCACTTGGAGGATTGTCATTTTTCAAGGATGCAGAGACCTTTGACTCCATGTCTGATTCTTTGAATTCACTAATCGTAATTATTTTTTACTATTGACAATTAACACTAAAATTATTTATCATCAAATCTAAAAGTATATATTAATTTTTAAATTTAGTTGGTTTTCATCCATTTTAAGGAACTGAAAAACTTGGCTAATTATTAGTCTAAAATTTGGAAATATGAGTTGTCTTTAAAAAGTCAAAAAAAAAAATCCAAAAGTGGTAGGTAGCTTTTTTTATTTTTTTAATACTAAAGTGATAGGTATCTAACATGCATACGAAAAGAATTTAATGTTGTTGATTTTATTTGGATGTCTTACCTAGGTTTTTGCAATTTTTTCTTGTAATAATTGGATGGTAAATGCAGGTATCTATAGGGGTGAAAGTAGAATTTTCTTTTAGGGGGGCCAAAATTAAATTTTAACTTTTACTATGGTAAAAATCAAATTTCACCATTTGAATAGCGTACATCTTTATAATTTTTAAAGGATTAAATCAAATTTTGATTAATTTTAGGGGGGCCAAAGTGCAATTTTGTCTTTACTAATTTAAAATCTTAAAAAATTTAAAGGGCCTAAATGGTGTCGAATGTGTAACGGTTAATTTATATGTTACCTTGTCATATTAAAGTGATACTATGATTTTGATGCTTAATCCTTTTTGATTGTGGCATAAAAACTTGAGTTCAATCTTTAGTATCTTTACCTCTACTTCTAATCACCAAAAAAAAATCCTAAAACTTGTTAGACTAGATTCTATCTGATGAAGGTTTACTCATGTTGGCATTCATAAAAAAATGTGTAAGAAAGAATATGGAGACATAAAAATATACATATTTTGGATAAGTCATTTCATTTAATACATATACTTCATTTTTCCAATTGATCTATGATCCTTTTATTTTCCTTTGACAAACTCCTAAAACTAAAATCCAACAAAGATCTTAGAAAAAGGTATACATATTATACACCTAAGAAACAACCATACCTTAGACTAGAACAAAAAAAATACATTAAGGCTCTACAACAACCAACTATAGCTCAAAAGGGACATGGGAATGGTGGACCCAAAGATCTGATCAGTGGAACAATGAGGTAGCCTTCCTCAAGGAGAGGAAGAAGCACTGCAAATCCACCTTGGTCCCAAAGCCCTATGTTCTCATACACAATTCAAATTGGTAACTTAATAAATAAGAAACAAACAATAAACTTAGAGTAGATCAACAAAACTGTCACATCCCAAAAATCGGGTTAGTAGAAATCGAGTTTTGTGTCATAGGAATTAAAATAGGATAAAATAAATAATTATTTAATAATAGTAAAAATAATAGTTAAATAAAATAATAATGGTATTAATAATTGGGGCATTAGTAAAAATTAATAGAGACTAGTTTGGAATAGTGGTTAAAGTAGAGGTTAAATATGTAAATTAAGACTAGTAGTTAAAAAGGGAGTTATTAGAACAAGGGAGAAAGAAGAGAGGACTTAGAGGGTAAATAGCCCAATTTTTAAAAAATTACTTGGCTATAAAATCCAGTTGCCGCCCAATTTCGCTCCATATTTTTTTTTCATTTTAAAAATTTGTTAAATCTAGATTGGAAAATTTTCTCTAAAAAATTTCTGCATACCTTATATTTTCTTGGCATCCAAACACCCCTTACTCCTTCAATTTTGCAAGAAAATCACTCTTTCTTCACCAATTTCTCACCTAAACTTAGCTCGTTTATGCTTAATTCATAAAAATTCGTCGAGGTTTTCGAACTAAAGGTAAATATATTGTTTTCTTATGTATTAAACTTTTATTGGATGTTTTTAATTTGAACTTTCATAGATCTAAGCAATAAAATTAAAGATCCTTGGTTTTAAAGCTATCTTTTGCATCAAAATTGCGAATCTCATAATAATGAGCTAAGAGATGTGTTTTTAAAATGAATTTTAGTATATTTTGACGAGATTAAGAGGTTCACAAATTCAATTTAACAACATCTTTGAGTAATTGTATGAATTAAATGGTTTTCTTTTGAGAATGAAAATGAACAATGTTTTTTCAAAAAAAAATTAATTAAAGAAATTGAGCAAAGTTAAAGATCTAGAGATCTATAATTAAACCTTAGTTAGGGGGTTTGTAACACCCCATCCAGCTTAGACATTATGGCCGAATCTGGAGGAATTACTTTAGTTTGTTTAAAAAAGAACCAGAAGTTTAATCCCAACTTTAGAAATTGTGAATTCTAAAAATATTATTTTTAGCAAAACACTTGCATGTTATTTTGGAAATTACACACAAAACTTATTTATTTTATAGAAAAACTCTTAATTTGATCTCATTTGAGAACTTTTGATTTTAGTGTGTGTTTCAAAAATATTACTATGGCAAAACTCTTATGTATTCTAGAAAATCTTATGCTTCAATACTCTTATTTTATAGTGGAACCACCAAGTCATATAGCTGCAAATTTTTCTTTGTACTGATTTTAATCTTGAAAATCGATTTCTAAATCGTATGTTATCGTCGTTATACACTAAAAACACCAAAATCCGAAGGAAAATGAGCAGAAACCATAAAGCAAGACCAAAATAAATTTACAAACCAAAAGATCAGAAATAAACTAATTATAAACTGATTTATTTACTTATCCAGAAAATCTATCCGAAATCCTACATGTCGTCTAATCCTAAACTTGAAGATTACCTAAAGAGTTAGAGATAGAAAAAAAGGGTGAGCTATAAAGCTTAGTGTGTAACAAACTCAAACCATGAGTAGAAATAACACAACAATGAAATCACAGAAATCCAGAGGATCTCATATCGATCAATTTAGCAAAATTAATAGTGCATACTTATGCCAATGTAATACTTTGTAGAAAACATAATGCATGTTTTTCAAAAAAATTCTTACCCAAATCCGCTACACACTAATAGAATAGTTGTGGTCAATGCCACCAAAGATTGCAGTTAAAACTACCAAATCAGATGTATGTGGTCAAGCCACTAGATTGCAGCCAAGCTGCCAGAACAAAAATGTGGATAAACCACCAGATAGTGCAGATCATTAACTGCCAAAACTTCCTCCTTTCCATATTATCCCCACCCCATGCAATGTGACATGGCATGCATATATTGAATCAGATTGAAAAGCATGTAAAACATGCAGTTGTACAATATTGGAGATCAGAAGGCATGGCATTCCATGCTTTAGTAGAACAGACGTATCACAAATTAGATATAAACAAATCAATTTTGCCCTAGCGTTACATGCATGGTCATATAGCAGAATCCAAATATACGCAAATCTAACAGATTCAGACATCATATGTTAATACTTAACATAGCAAACGAAAACCTACCATCAAAATTGACAGAACACAGATCACACGTATATAAATCACACACCTTAAACACTTCACATACAAAAACATATTAATAGATACCTTATTTTTAACTCTTATTAAGTAGTATAGACCCCATGGAAAGCCTAATTACAAATTTCTGAGTCAAACAGGCCTAGGTCAAAATTTTTAAAAAGTGGGAAGGCTACATTAGCTACTAAAATGGCCAAGCTAACTTACGTTACTTTTGAAGATCTTAAATAAACTTATTTTAGAGAAAAATCACAGTTGTAATACCAGATTTTGGCCCGGGTCTAAAAAGCCCAAACTACAACGGGCCTATAGGGCCCAAATCCAGAGCCGATTTTTGAGGCCCAAATACGGTGGCCCAAAACAGATTCAGGAAACCCTAGGGTTTTAGGGGGGAAACTCGCGCCGCAAGCCAAAGCCTCGCCCTCCGAATCTCCCATGATCTTTGTACCTGCACATCAAGAAAGGAAACAACAACATATGGGAAGAAAAAGGATTTACAGATCAAATGAATATCAAACAAATTTGTTTCTTGATTGTTTATTATTTTATTAGGGCTATAAATGGCCATCGAATATACTGTAACGTGGGGGGATTTCGAAAAAGCAATAAAGAAACGAGTATTTTCACAATATCAATCTGAGAAAAAGCAAAATATAGGTTAAAGGTAGCGATTTATTCTCTTTGTCTCCGCTCCTTCGATTTTATTTTTTTTATACGGAAAAAAGGGTAAAAAAAGAGGTTTACCTTGCGACGCCTCCAGATCTGCACGAAGAAAGCCAACAAGCCTCTTTGAGGTGTGGCTCTGACCACCATTCGCGATGGTTCATGGTGGAAGCGCGGCGGCACAGAAGCTAGGGTCGAAACCCTAGCAGAGAAAGGAAAGAATTTTACATTTTTTTCTTTCTGCTTACAAATGGTCATTTCATTTTTTTTTAAAAAAAATTCAGTTTAAATAAAAACACCAAAACGACGCTGTACCATTAAGGCTGGATCCGCGCGTTGACCCGACCCTCAGGCAGGATCCGCGCGTTCCTGCCCTGAAGGGGTAATTTGCGCATTTGGTCCTCCCTTCTTGCTATATTGTTTAATTAAGTTTTTCTCTTCATTTAAAATTGGGCATAAAAATTTTACCATTATGGCATTTCAGCCCACATTGCTGCACACCGTTTAGGGGAAATGGATTATTTCCATTTAAGACCCTCATATAATGCGCGCATCGCAATTCGACCCTCCATTTTGTTTTAATTACGTTTTCCTTTGCAATTCATTTGTTTTTTGTAAGAAAATTGTTATTTATTATCATTATCATTATTATTATTATCTATTATCTTTATTTTTATTTTTATATTCATGCGCATGCATCGTTTTTATGTAATATATTGTTTTATATACGTATGCTTATATATATTTTATACATATGTTTTTATTTTTATTTTATTTCCTAAATTTTATATAGATATATATATTTTTATATTTAGTTTCAATTTTTTTTTACTTTTGTAAATATGTAAATACATATGCTTCTATACATTTTTCATATATATTATTCTTCATAATTTTTTTAACTAATATTTTTCTCATATTTATATAATTACGCATATTTATTTTTATTAAATTTGATAATGTAGATATTATTTAATTATTTTTAATATATTTTATATGTTCATATATATATATACATATGTTTTTTTTATTTTCGAAAATGCTTAAATATATGCTTATGTTTTTTAACACGTATTTTATAATTTATATATACATATTTATTTATTTATTTATTTTTTAATACATTATGACTTTTGTATATATAAGTTTTATAACCCAAAATTTTATTTGTAAATCATATGTATTTTTCTTTAAAACTTCTATGTGTAGATTATATACATTCTTTTCTTTATTTATTTTGCTTGTTTTCTTCATTCGCTACTTAATTGTGTTTACATTTATATTATTTATTTAATATTTTGCATGTCATGAAATATTTCTTTTATATATATTCATTTCGTTTATTTATTTATTTATATTATTTCTATGCCATTGTTGTATTTTTTTGTACATACATTCAATGTAACATTACATCACCTTTTTATTCGATTTTAAAATTTTCAAAATTGAGAAAACACTCGTGTTTAGGATTTTCAAGGAAATTGAGCCCTAACGTATTGGGTTCCGATTTTCTTCATTAAATCCAACGATCGAGGGTTGCTCATTAATAAAAAATATATAAAATAAAAAGCTTGTTGTTGGGGAGTTAAATATGTTGTATCCTAACGTATTGGATGTGACGTATTGATTTCTCGAGACAGATTTTTTTGAAAAAAATGATAATAAAGGAAATATTCCAAGTTTGGGATTTTGAGGAATTGTGCCTTAACGTATTGGGCCGCGATTTCTTAAATCTTAAAAAAATGAATATTCTTTTAAATTTTTATTACACGAGTTTTAGACTAATTCATTTTTGAGGAAATTAGAATGTTGTGCCCTAACGCATTGGGTGTCTAATTAATTAACTAGGTACCAATTTTGGGCGCTACGAGGGTACTAATCCTTTCTCGTATGTAACCGACTCCCGAATCCATTTTTCTAAAACTCGTAGATGAAAGCTATTTTTTAGGTGATCCAATCACACCTCAATAAAAGATTGGTGGCGACTCGCAATTTTTGTTTTTTTAAAGTCGACAAACCAAATTTTTGTTTTAAAAAATGGTTTCGACAGCTTGGCGACTCCACTGGGGAAAGTTTTTTTTAAAAAAAATAAGAGAGTCGAGCCACAAAGTTGATTAATTCTTGTCTTATGGTTGAGAAAATATTTTTAAAAAAATTCATGATATCCTTTTGCATTCATTATTTTCTTACTTAATTGATGTAAATATTGTTTGCATTGCACATTACATGTGTTGGATAATTTTACCCTTCTAAATGGGAATAAGAAACTATTCCTTCGTGAGGTTTTCACCTTTGTATAGGATAATGGATCGCTTTCGGAATACATCGGTACCCATGCCTTCGTGAGATTTTCATCTCCGTATAGTCATAGGGAAAATGTATTCCCCTGAACTGAACTTGATCTATATGAGCCTATAATGGGTGAAGATCGAGGAATCTGCTGGTTCGGGTACCTTTAATTTAGAGCCAAACCGTATATAATGAGCCTTAGGAGCTTGCCTTAGGTAGAACCACACTAAACCTTAGGAGATGTCCTAATAGACGTTTTACTCTTCCTTGATTATATGCTTATATTTGATACTGACTTTTGTATTTTATTTTGATTGCATGACATGGCATTTCATTCCATCACAAAAGGCGTCAGTCCATATTCAGTTGCAAGATAGAAAGCTTGTCATGGAAAAAGGGTTTCTTGATAAGTGGAGGACAATGCGGCTATCCGAACTTGGTCTGAAACAACGCAATGAGAAAAGGGTGATAGTTTGGCTGATGGGTATGTATTAGAATTATGAGACTTTATGCGCATCAGTGTAACTCAAAACAATTTGCAAGAATTGAAAGAGATGTGGGATCAGTGGAATGACGAGGTTAGACAGTTATTCTATGATAATTATGGGGATTTTCCTTATTTGCTTGATGTAAAGGTAGACAAGCATTTGTTTCGAGCCCTCGCCCAGTTTTGGAATCCTGCTTACAGCTGCTTTACATTTGGGAAGGTTGATTTGGTTCCTACGATAGAAGAATATGTGGCTTTACTCCGATGTTCAAAGTTTCAAGTAGATAGGGTCTACTCAAGGGCGGTAAATGTGCCAACCTTTTCAAAGAAGCTGATGGGTATAACAGGGATGAGTGAGCAGTGGGTTGCTGCACGGATTAAGGAAAAGGGGGATAGTAAGTGCGTTCCTTGGAGAAGCTTGAAAGATGCAATTCTAACACAGCCAGACGTAAGAAAAAGGTTAGATTTCTTTGCTTTAAGTATATACGGCTTGGTTGTCTTCCCTAAAGCCTTGGAGCATGTGGATGAAGCAGTCACTGATTTATTCAACCGGCTCGATAAAAAGGTTACACTGATTCCAGCAATTTTGGCAAAAACTTTCAGGTCATTGAGTGCATGCTGAAAGACGGGTGAAGGTAGATTTATTGGATGTGCACAGCTTTTACTCGCATGGTTTCACAGTCACTTTTGGAAGGTGGATAAGGTTTCGTATCGGGTTTTCTCTGAAAATTATTCACCACTAAAGGAGATAGTAGCTATGCCGAGGAGGGACAACATTTCGGAGGAAAAGTGGATGGCGATTCTTCAAAATCTTCAAGAGGAGGACGTTGAGTGGAGAGCTCCTTGGTTGCTTCCAAATGAGATCCTGTATAGGTGTGGTAATTTCGATTGGGTTCCACTACTTGGAATTTGGGGAGCTGTTGGATATGCCCCATTATTGGTGCTGAGACAGTATAGGTCAAGGCAATTTATACCTGCGACCCTAGGGATAGCTGATTGTGAATTTTCGTACAAAGATCATGGTTACGGAAAGAAGATTCAAGAGATGTCTAGCGCATGGAAACAGAATCGCTGAATGAAGAGGTTAGTTGTGAGTCTGATGACAACTCCTGAGTACAAAGAATGGTGGGTTAGGAGAATCAACGACAATATACCCAAGATAAGTCAGGAAAATAGCCAGTCAATAGAGGAGCATTTGTGAGTACTCCCTTCTGATTTGGAAATTATAAGACAAGATTTTGAGAGAAGAAATGCGGATTTAGAAAAGAAGATAGAGCAAATGGAGGAAGAAAAGAGGAACTTGAGATTAGACATAGACGTTTAGAAGCTCGAAACTGAGAAATTAAGGAAAGAGAAAAACAAGGCTGAGGAGGAGCTGGGTAGTCTGAAGACAGATTATAAAAAGTTACGTTTGTCAATGAGAACTGCCGGGTTAGGAAAAACTTCAGAATAGTGGCAAGTAGAAATTCGAGAAGAAAAGAACAAAGTCGATAGATGGGAACATAAATTCCAAGAGATGCAGAGGCGAAACAAGGCTTTAGAAAAGAGTTTGTCAGAAGTCCAAAAGGAAAAGGGCGAGCTAAAGGATAGGGTGATCGTGTTGGAAGGATCTCTTCGTCAGTATCGAAATCGAAATCTCGCGATAGAGTTGAAAGCAAGCTTGAGCAAGATTGAAGAAATGAAGAAAAGAATTGAAGAGCTAGAAACGGCATTGCAAAATTTTGAGATCCAGATCAAGTACTTGAAAGCAAATGAAAGTCATGATAATGAACAGCTCCGCTACTTTCAGAGTCAAGTTAGGAGTAGAGATCATCTTATGGAAGAAACTGTGGTTCAGATTCGAGAAGTAGCTGATCATATACAGACTTTAGCAGTACAAGCTGACATGCTAAGTGTGAGATATGAATTAGAATCGGATCGGGGGCAAGAATTAGCTTTATTACTTAGAAGGATTATAGTTCTGGGTACTAGGGCAAAGTCTTATTTGTAATTCACTTTATGTAAAGAAATTTAATTTCTAGTAAATTTTTCTTAAATGGAATTGAATCAAAATTGACGCATTTTTTGCATTCATTTCATGCATTGGATTACTTCATATGCATTTAAAAATATTAAAAGATTCTAATTAATTTAAATAACTCCTCAGTTAATCTGGAAACCAACCAGCCTACTAAACACCGTTACGATACTCGATAAAAAACTAGGGACATGGATCAAAGGATGGAAAGGCTAGAACAGTTCTAAAAGGAAATGCAGGAGCAGCTTCAACAGCAAATGAATGAGCAGCAAAAAATGATGGAATCTCAAGGGAGTATGATGGTCAGCTAACTCAATGGTTGAACAAGGGAACTGATAAAGGGAAAGGCTTTGTGCTCAATGTTGAAGAAAGAGACAACGAGGGGCCTGTCTATCCTCCAGACTTTACCTCCCAGCAAGTTGAGATATACCCGCGTAGGTCCTCTGTTACCATTAATCCTCAGCAACTTTAGGGCGACGCTGCAACGCTAATGAATCTTCAGGCTGGATCAGGCTTTAACCCCGGAGCCAACCTTGTTAATCCTACTATTCCTGACTTCGATGAGACAGCTGGGAAAGAGAAAATGAATGATGAATTGCCAAAACAGCTAGAGGAAAAGTACAAATGCCTGGAAGAGAAATTTAGAGCGATGGAATATGCGGAGAACTACTATGGGATGGATGCTAAAGAATTGAGCCTGGTTCCGGATTTAGTACTCCCTTACAAGTTCAAAATGCCAGAGTTTGAGAAGTACAACGAAACTAGTAGCCCCGAAGCTCATATTACCATGTTTTGCAGACGAATGACTGGTTATGTCAATAACGACCAACTCCTGATACATTGTTTCTAAGATAGCCTCACAGGGGCAGCATCCAAATGGTACAATCAACTGAGTCGTACCAAGATTAATTCATTGAGAGATTTAGCACAGGCATTCATAAAGCAATACGACCATGTAACTGACATGGTACCTGATAGAATCACTCTACAAAACATGGAAAAGAAGCCCGGTGAAAGTTTTACGCAGTACGCACAGAGGTGGAGGGAGGTCGCCATCCAAGTTCAACCGCCGCTATTGGAAAAGGAAATGAAAATGCTTTTTGTTAACACATTGAAGGCTCCATTCATCACACATATGTTGGGAAGCGCCACAAAAAGATTTTCTAACATAATCATGAATGGTGAAATGATAGAAAATGCTATCAGAAGTGGAAAGATTGATGCTGGAGGAAATAATAGAAGGCAAGCCTCAAAAGAAAAAGAAAATGAGGTGACCAGCATGAATATGTACAGCAAATCAATTACGGTGAATCAACCAAGAAAGATGGTTGCTAATCAGCAGGGTTCATCAAGACAAGAATCAGGTGTGAAGTAAGATACTGAAAAGGTCCAGTTCACACCAATTCCAATGACGTATAAGGAGCTGTATCAAAGCTTATTCAATGCCCATGTTGTTTCTCCTTTTCATGTGAAGCCTCCACAGCCTCTGTATCCCAAATGGTACGATGCAAGTGTATTGTGCGATTATCATGTGGGAGTTACGGGGCATTCAATAGAGAATTGCACTACCTTCAAAAAGCTAGTTGAAAGACTCATCAACTTGGGTGTTGTCAAGTTGGATGACTCATCTAGTGAAGGAAATCCGCTACCCAATCACATTTGATAATGGGGGTGAATGTGATGTATAAAGAAGTGTTGAGAGGCGTTCACATCAATGCCATATTTGAAGACACAATTTACAAGGAACCTTGAAGATATTCGCCCTCATCAACTTGGAAGTGTTCTAAGTAATTGAACTGCGGAAGAAATCTCTGTAGTTTTTAGAGCTTATTTAGAGTAATGTTCAAAACAATTTTGTTGTTTTTAGCCTAAAAATGATAAAAATTCCTTTGCTAAATAGACTCATGTCTAAACGTCATTATTCTAATAAAATACATCTTTGCATTCACATTATTCTAATAAAATACATCTTTGCATTCATTTTTGAGCCAATACTTTTTTATTCTTTCTATTCTTTCATTCTTTTAGATTTTCTTCCACATTATTCTCTCATTCATAATTATATTATACAAATAATTATTCATAAATTTGCACATTCTTTGTATATTCTTTGGTACTTACTATGGGTCCCTAGATATCAATGAAATGAGTGACGCTACTGCAGACTCAGAATTTTCTTTTGAGCAAGGCATGTGTTTAGAAGGATCTCATGACTTTGAAGATGACATAGATTGTAGCCTATTTCTGAACTTGTTAAGGATGGTAGAACAAGTCGAGAAATGGATCTTACCCTACAAAAATCATTGGGATACATGACTTCTTCTTATGTGGGGCATGAAGGTCATTTGGTCGTTCTCGCCAAAAGAGTCTGACGGTCATCGATTCATCTTTGTGTGGAAGTTGCTTCATAAGCTAATGTCACAAAGTCGGCAATTAGCAAATTCGTGAAGAATCATATGTCAATATGGAACACCAAAAGGATCATATCTGACAATCTACTAAATATGAACAATAGCACAATATCAAAAGTTTGTAGTCTGTTCACGATTAATGCCATATCGTAAAAAAAAATCTACCGGGGTAATACATTTCTCTTAGGCCTATCACGATTCTTTCTCTCTGAGTTCTGGATCCAATTCCGTTTGAAGAGGAATGTTCAAAGTTGTCCATCATGGTCAAATACGCAAAAAGAAAATGATGTGAGCTCACATAAAGGTCTACCCTAGAGAATTCCTTGAGAGTGACCTGGTATTGAAGAATATATTTCCCATACAAAAAGAACTTCATCCCAAGCTGGGAAGGACCTTATGTGAAAAAAAGGGAGAGGCCAAGGTGAAAATCTGCAAAGGACGCCTTGAGACCAAACGGGATTTGAGTTGAAAACCCAAAAAGGGCGGCTCAAATATTGATCAGAATAGGGCATGAGGTGATCAGAGCAGTTCAAATTTTGATCCAATAGGGGCATATGATGATCTTGCTATACTTGAATCAACAGGAAAGGGTAGGCGACATCTTGGGGCATCGACAAAACATTGTAGATCCCCTAAACACATTTCGAACTCAGAATGGCCTCCACAAAGTTTGTACAGAGAAGCTTAAGCTTCGATATCTGGGGTACCAAATTTTCATACGATTTATATTTTTTGTTCTTGGAATACCTCATTCTTTTCCAAGATACACATTCTCAAATCAATTTCTTTGTTATCTTTATTTGCTATTTTTGATAATCTATTCCTTTCGAGCTATGCTCAGAACCAATTGTATTCTCATCCATTGTTATACCCTTTTTGCAAGCATGTTGCATTGGAATAATGATTAATGGACTAATAAAACTTTCACAAGGGAAGTTTTGCATATTACTCTAGAAGTTTCTAAATAATACAGGAACCTAAAATAGGACTGTTGTTTAGAACGCACCATGTTTAAAGGTTGGAAATCTGAAAAGGAAAAGTCTAAATTAGGACTTTCTCTTTGGATCTTATTATGAAAAACATTGATGATAAGATGTCGTGTTGACGATAAAGCTTAAATAAACAAGCAAGCAATGATTACAGACAATAGGAAGAGGTTTCCTCGGAGAAGAAAACCTTCATTTGTGTATGAGCCTTTGGTACGACACCCTAGGAATGGTGTAAGGGACTAGAGAGATTTAAATCCTGTATCCTTGAATTGTGATAGGAGAGGATTGAGGAAAAGCCATATATTTCTACCCTCGGGTTACAGTGGGAGAAAATGATACAAATTTTGGCGTCCCAGTGGATTGAACTTTAAAGTTTACGGTGGGGGGTAATCTGATCAAGTGTTTCTTTGGTGATGCCAGCCAAGCAAAAAGGCATTGTAGCACATCAGTGTTAAAGCCTTAATAAAATTTGAGCAATGACAGCCTAAGTGGGATCATTCTCGAAAAAAAAAGAGAAAATATATATTATGCAAATACCATTTCATACATGTCTAGTTAGGAGCATTTGATGCATTTTGATTATGCCATTGTAATCTTAGGCATAATTAGGTTCATTATACAGGTCATGTTCCCTAGAGAACAGATCAATGAAAATAGTAGATCTTGCCTTCCTGTACTGGCAGTGAAGCAGATCAAAGACACCAGTCTTGCCTTCCTAGGTTACAGTGGAGCAGATTGAAACCACGACGGTGAATCTTACTCCCCTGGTGGTGTAGTGGAATAGATTGAAGCCGCGACGGCGAATCTTATTTCCCTGATGTTATAGCGGAGCAGATTGAAGCCATGACGGCGAATCTTATCTCTTTTGTGTTAAGGTCTAGATTAGCTAAAGTACAGCAGATTGAAGCTATGGGCAGCGAATCCTATTTCTTTAGCGTTATAGTGGAGCAGATTGAAACCACGATGGTGAATCTTACTCCCCTAGCGGTGTAGTGGAACAGATTGAAGCTGCGACGGCGAATCTAGTTCCCCAACATTACAATTTAAAAGATTGAAGTCGCAACGACGAATCTTATTTCGTTGGCGTTATAGCGGAGCAGATTGAAGCCCGACAGCGAATCTTATCTCTTTGGTGTTAAGGTTTGGATTAGCTGAAGTAGAGCGGATTGAAGCCGTGGGCAGCGAATCCTATCTCTTTGGCGTTACAGTGGAGCAGATTGAAACCACGACGGTGAATCTTACTCCTCTGGCAGTGCAGTGGATCAGATTGAAGCTACAACGGCAAATCTTGTTTCCTCAACATTGCAATGGTGAATCTTATCTCCCTGAAGTCGCAGTGGAGCAGATTAAAGCCAATAATCCTATCTCCCTGAAGTTGTAGTGGAGCGGATTAAAACTTTGGATCTTATCTCTCTGAAGTTGTAGAGAGTAGATCGCATCTTGTCTTATCTCCCTGAAGTTGCAGTGGAGCAGACTAAGTAAGCAAGTCTTATCCTCCTGAAGTTGCAGTGAGGCAGACTGAAGATGACAAATCTTATCTCCCTGAAGTTGCAGTGGAGCAGATCAAAGCCGATAATTCTATCTCCCAGAAGTTGCAGTGGAGCGGATTAAAACCACAAATTTTATCTCTCTGAAGTTGCAGAAAGCAGATCACATCCAGTCTTATCTCCCTGAAGTTGCAATGGAGCAGACATAAGACACAAATCTTATTTCCCCAAGGTTGCAGTGGAGTGGATTGAAACCGCAGATCTTATCTCTCTGAAGTTGCAGAGAACAGATCGCATCAAATTCATCTTTAAAGTTGCAGCAAATCAAGTTGAAGCTATAAGTCTTATCTCCCTGAAGTTGTAGTGGAGTAGATTGAAGCACTAATTCCTATACCTCTGAAGATGCAGTAGGAGGGAATGAGGCTATTTGAAGAAGAAGAGTTCCAAGGTCCAGCACCACCAGGCAAAATTGGGCATTTTTAAAGTCTTTGCTCCGTTCCTGTTACACAATAACGAGCAAAGAGGGGCAGCTGTAATACCCGATTTTGGCCCGGGTCTAAAAAGCCCAAACTACAACAGGCCTATAGGGCCCAAATCTAGACCTGATTTTTGAGGCCCAAATACGGTGGCCCAAAACAGATTCAGGAAACCCTAGGGTTTCAGGGGGGAAACTCGCGCCGCAAGCCAAAGCCTCGCCCTCCGAATCTCCCACGATCTTCATACCTGCACATCAAGAAAGGAAACAACAACATATGGAAAGAAAAAGGATTTACAGATCAAATAAATATCAAACAGATTTGTTTCTTGATTGTTTATTATTTTATTAGGGCTATAAATGGCCATCGAATATACTATAATGTGGGGGGGGATTTCGAAAAAGCAATAAAGAAACGAGTATTTTCACAATATCAATCTAAGAAAAAGCAAAATAGAGGTTAAAGGTAGCGATTTATTCTCTTTGTCTCGGCTCCTTCGATTTTATTTTTTTTATATGAAAAAAAAGGGTAAAACAAGAGGTTTACCTTGCGACGCCTCCAGATCTGCGCGAAGAAAGCCAACAAGCCTCTTTGGGGTGCGGCTCTAACCACCATTCGCGGTGGGTTCGCGGCGGAAGCGCGGCGGCACAGAAGCTAGGGCCGAAACCCTAGCAGAGAAAGCAAAGAATTTTTAATTTTTTTTATTTCTGGTTACAAATGATCATTTCATTTTTTAAAAAAAAATTTCAGTTTAAATAAAAACACCAAAACGACACCGTATCTGTAACACCCCGAACCCGAGACCGACACCGGAGTCGGACACGAGATGTTAACAAACTTTGAAAATTTTTTTTTTCAGACACTGCCCAGTCTGAGTACTAGTCGCTTCAAAAATCATATCTTGAGTTTCACAACTTGAAAATCAGTTTTGTGATTTTTCCCTGAAACTAGACTCATGTCCCCACCTATGTATTTTTTTCTAGAATTTTTGGTCGGGCCAATTAGTACAGTTTATTAGTCAAAGTCTCCCATGTTACAGGGGTCGACTACACTGACCTTTTCCCATTACGACTTGGATATCTCTCTGCACAGAGCTTCAATACTGATGCCGTTTGTTTCTATGGAAACTAGACTCAGAGAGGAATCCATACATATATGGTATGACCCCTAATTATCTCTGGTCAATTTATAGTGAATTTCCAAAGTCGGAACAGGGAATCCAGAAACTGTTCTGGCCCTGTTCCACAAGAACCCGAATATCTCTTACTGTACTGTTCCTATGATTGTTTCGTTACTTCCATATGAAAGTAGATTCATCAAGGTTCGATTACATAATTTATTCACTATTTAATTCCACTCCTACGAATTCTTGTGATTTTTCCAATCCACACCACTGCTGCTATCAGCTTCTGTTTTCAAAGTAAACCTTACCTAATTTGGGGTTTCATGGACCAACTAGGGCCTTGTCATACATAAGCCCACATATGATCATACTTAGCCATTCTAGTGGCTGGTCATTTGCTCAACACTTCCATTCCAACTATAGTTACATCATGAAACCATCTATACATTCATAAATACGCATGGTCTAATGCCATACTCCACTTCTACAAGCCATTTTCGCATGGCTGTACACTTATACATTTCATAAAGTACTCGAAAGACAACGATGGGTAGTCCTATACATGCCATATCAAAATTCAACCAAAATAGTACCCAAAAGAGCCTTTGATAGTGTGGGCGACTTCGACTTCAAGATCCCGAGTCCGATAGCTGGAGAACCAAAAATCTATAAAACAGAGGAGCAATGTAACGAGTAAGCAATTTATGCTTAGTAAGTTTGAGCAAGGAATTCCAGCATGCACAAATAATAGCACACATTTAGCTAAACGGAATATTTCATAATACGCAATTTACCGATATCAAACTTGCTTCACAACATTAACAACCCTTATGTACATACACAATAAACTAACTTGGCCGAAGGCCGGTAGCTCGTTTATCAACTGAGCGAACATTTATTTGTAAGGGCTCGATTAATATTTAACACATACGTAACATATCCCCATATTGGGATGTTTTTCGAGTATTCGCTGAAATTTTACAGCAAGCTCATTCATTACCAAATCACGTACCTTCGGGATTTAACCGGATATAGCTCCTCGTTCAAATGCCTTCGGGACATAGCCCGGTTTTAGTAACTCACACAATGCCTTCGGGACTTAACCCGGATTTAACAACTCGCACGAATGCCTTCGGGACTTAACCCGGATTTAACAACTCGCACGAATGCCTTCGGGACTTAACCCGGATTTAACAACTCGCACGAATGCCTTCGGGACTTAACCCGGATTTAGTATCTCGCACAAAGGCCTTCGGATCTTAGTCCGGATATATTCACTTAGCACAAAGCCTTCGGGACTTAGCCCGGACAGCATTCAATTAATCATGCACATCTAACAATAATTCATGGCACATTCATATTTCATTTTCGTTTACGAAACTCAAACACAAGGCACATATTGTCCTTGTACATTCGGCTCAATAGCCACACATAGAGCATGATTTAATCACATCGAAATTTAAGCTCTCTTACTCAAGAACTTACCTCGGGTGTTGTCGAACGATCCCGCTAACTATTCGACCACTTTTTCCTTCCCTTTATCGGATTTATTTCCCCTTTGCTCTTGAGCTTAATCAAACAAATAAATTGATTTCATCATTTAGGCATCAAAAGATGAACACAAGGCACTTAGCCCATATTCATACATTAGACATTAAAGTCTCATACATGCAAAAATCATGCATCAACACAACATATTAGCTAATTTCTTTCCCCTTGGCCGAATATGCATGTCCATTTTTGGGGTCGATTTCAACACTTAATACACACATATACACACTAGTAAAGCATCCTCCCCCTTTTCATCGATTTAACACATGCATTGCTCATCAACATGCAAAGTTACATTCGGCCTTAGCACACATCTTGCTAGCCGATTCTTCTCCCTTTAGCAACCAATGCACATATGTGCTCACACAAAAATGCTAAAAAGGAGGTTCAAGAATCATCAAGCCATCATCACATGCATCATTAACAAGCTTCATATTTTGCATGCAATGGCATTAACACAACCCCCACCTAGGCCGAATCTTAACTCATCCTCATGCCTCATCACCACAACATCAAACACCAACCAAGAATGATGCATCCATGGTCAAGTGCCATTTCCATCACATAGCAAGATTTAGACCATGGGCTAGGTAGAACTCAAGCTAACAACTAAAACATGCATGCATCTCATGGAACATCATTAAACATACCTTGGCCTAGCTACATGCATGGCCGAATCTCTTCACCTTTCTTCTTCTTTCCTCCTTAAAATTTTTGGCCAAGGATGAACCAAAGGATGAGAAATTTTTTTCTTTGTTTTTCTTTCTAATTTAGGCTAAAATGGAGGTGAGAAAGGATGAACACAAACTTTTCTCCTTTCTTCTCTTGAGCTCACGGCAATGGGGGGGGGACAAACACTACACACACACATTTTTTTTTCTTTTGTTTTCCATTTCTTTATTACCCATACTTCTTATTTTATTCTTCCACTAACAAAACATGTTTCATGACATGTTTTGCCCATCATTCTTTGTCATGGCCGGCCACTACTCATTAGGGGGGGAAATTTGACATGCAAGTCCCCCCCTTTGTCCACATGCACTAATAGGTCCTCACACATTGACCTATCACATTTTTGAATTTTCTCACATAAGTCCTATTGACTAAATTCACATGAAATCAACCAAATTGAAGCTTGAAATTTTCACACATTCATAATTACATATTCTAGACAATAAGTATCACATTCAAACATTTCGGTGACTCGGTTTAGCGGTCCCGAAACCACTTCCCGACTAGGGTCAACTTTGGGCTGTCACAACTCTCCCCCACTTAAGAAATTTTCGTCCCCGAAAATCTTACCGGTAAATAGGTTTGGGTATCGTTCTTTCATCGAGCTCTCGGTCTCCCAAGTAGCTTCCTCGATCCCGTGTTTGAGCCATAACACCTTTACTAGCGGAACTCTTTTGTTTCGCAACTCCTTCACTTCACGAGCTAGGATACGCATCGGTTCTTCTTCATAGCTCATGTCGACTTGAATTTCAACCTCTGATGGGCTAATTATATGCGATGGATCAGATCGATAGCGTCGAAGCATCGAAACATGAAAGACATCATGAATCTTTTCAAGCTTCGGGGGCAAAATCAATCTATACGCAACCGGACCAACTCGTTCGGAGATTTCGTACGGCCCAATGAATCTTGGGCTCAACTTGCCCTTACGGCCGAACCTGAGTATCTTTTTCCAAGGTGAAACCTTAAGGAACACTTTGTCTCCCACCTGATACTCGATGTCTTTTCGTTTCAAATCTGCGTACGACTTCTGACGATCCGTGGCTACCTTCAGACTTTCACGGATTACCTTTACTTTCTGCTCAGCATCTTTAATCAAATCAACTCCGAAAATTTTACTTTCACCGAGCTCGGTCCAAAACAATGGTGTACGGCATTTACGACCGTACAAAGCCTCGTAAGGTGCCATCTTAATACTTGATTGAAAACTATTGTTGTAAGCGAATTCAATCAAAGGTAAATACCGTTCCCATGAACTACTGAACTCGAGGATGCAACATCTCAACATATCCTCAAGTATCTGAATTATCCGCTCGGATTGACCATCGGTTTGGGGGTGAAAAGCAGTGCTAAAATGCAACTTGGTACCCAGAGCTTCTTGCAATTTCTTCCAAAATCGTGAGGTGAATCTCGGATCTCTATCCGACACGATAGAAACAGGTACCCCGTGTAATCTCACAATTTGATAAACGTACAATTCAGCTAGTTTATCCAATGAAAAATCTGTACGTACGGGGATGAAATGAGCCGACTTAGTCAGTCTATCAACAATAACCCATATCGCATCCTTCTTACTTGCTGACAAAGGCAGTCCGGACACAAAGTCCATTGTGACTCGATCCCATTTCCACTCGGGTATCATGATCGGCTGGAGTAATCCTGAAGACACTTGATGTTCCGCGTTCACTTGTTGACATATTAAACATCTCGAAACAAAGTCAGAGATGTCCCGTTTCATACCATGCCACCAAAATTGACGTTTCAAATCGTTGTACATTTTCGTACTCCCCGGGTGAATTGACATTCGGCTACAATGGGCTTCGTTCAGAATCATCGAAATGAGTTCCGAATTCCTTGGAACACACAAATGATTTCTGAACCTCAAACAATCATCATCATCAATTTGAAACTCTGATTCCTCGTTCGGAAAACACTTAGACCGTTTTGCAACCAATTCATCATCGACTTTCTGAGCTTCACGAATTTGGTGAGTCAATAATAGTTTAGCTTTTAATTCAGCTACTAACACACTGTCTGGTAAAACAGAGAAATGCACGTTCATCGCTCGTAAAGCAAACAATGACTTCCGGCTTAAGGCGTCCGCAACCACGTTAGCCTTTCCCGGGTGGTAATTAATGACAAGCTCGTAATCTTTCAACAACTCAAGCCAACGTCTTTGTCGCAGATTCAAGTCTAGTTGAGTCATCAAATATTTGAGACTTTTGTGATCCGAAAATACATGGCACTTTTCACCAAACAGATAATGTCGCCATATTTTTAAAGCAAACACGATGGCAGCTAGTTCGAGATCATGGGTCGGATAATTCCTCTCGTGTGGCTTCAATTGTCTCGACGCATAGGCCACGACTCGACCTTCTTGCATCAATACGCAACCCAACCCAAGTAGGGATGCGTCACTATAGATGACAAACTCTTTACCTGATTCGGGTTACACCAAAATTGGAGCTTCAGTCAAACGAGTTTTCAGTTGGTCGAAACTTTTCTGACATTTCTCCGTCCACTCGAACTTAACATCCTTTGAAGTAGCTTCGTCATTGGTGTGGCTATCATCGAGAAACCTTTCACAAATCGTCGGTAATAACCGGCGAGCCCCAAAAAGCTCCGAACTTCAGTAACATTTCTCGGAGGTTTCCAGTCCAGTATGGCTGAAATTTTGTTCGGGTCAATTCGAATACCCGACGCGGATACCACATGACCCAAGTAGCTAACCTCTCTTAACCAGAGCTCACACTTACTGAACTTAGCATATAACTGCTTATCCCGCAAAATTTGCAGCACTAGCCTCAGATGCTCAGCATGTTCGGTCTCATCTCTTGAATAGACCAAAATGTCATCAATGAACACAACTACGAACTGATCCGAATACGGTCTGAAGATCCGATTCATCAAATCCATAAATACCGCAGGGGCATTAGTGAGCCCAAACGGCATCACTAAGAATTCGTAGTGACCATATCTCGTTCTGAAGGCAGTTTTGGGAATATCTGGATCTTGAATTCGCAACTGATAATAGCCCGATCTCAAATCTATTTTTGAGAACACTGAGGATCCCTTCAGTTGGTCGAACAAATCATCGATGCGCGGCAACGGATATTTGTTCTTTATCGTCACTTTATTCAGCTGACAATAGTCAATGCACAACCTCATGGTTCCGTCCTTCTTTTTCACGAACAATACTGGTGCACCCCAAGGTGAGAAACTTGGTCGAGCGAAACCTCTCTCCGTCAGTTCTTGCAACTGAGCTTTCAACTCCTTTAACTCGGTTGGTGCCATACGATACGGAGCTATCGAAATCGGCGTAGTCCCAGGTACAAGCTCAATACCAAACTCTACCTCCCGAACATGTGGTAAACCCGGTAATTCTTCCGGAAAAACATCCGGGTATTCACAAACCACCGGCACAGATTCGGGTTTCTTTTCTAATTCTTTGTCAACAAGCACATATGCAAGGTATGCTTCGCACCATTTTCTTACATATTTCTGTGCCAACATTGCTGATATTACAGCTGGCATCCCCTCCAAGTCCGCAGACTCAATTCGGACTACTTCGTTATTTGCGCACCTCAAATCAATAGTCTTGCTCTTGCAATTCACAATCGCATCATGCGCGGTCAACCAATCCAACCCAAGGATAACATCAAATTCATCAAACGGCAAAAGCATCAAGTCCGCTGGAAAACAGGAACCTCGAATTTTCCAGGGGACATTTCTTACACACTTTGTCGACAAGCACGTAACGACCCAAGGGATTTGACACCCGAATTACAAACTCAGTAGACTCAATAGGTAAAGTCTTACTGGATGCTAAGGTTTCACATATGTAAGAATGGGTAGAACCGGGGTCAATCAAAGCAATTACATTAGTATCAAAGAGGGTGAATGTACCGGTAATAACATCAGGCAAAGAAGCATCCTCGCGGGCACGTATAGCATAAGCTCTAGCAGGCGCACGGGCTTCGGATCTGGTTATATCATCTCTAGATCCTCTCTGACCACCACCAGCATTGCCCATATTTCCAGATGGTCTACCTCGAGCAGTGGTAGCACCCGGTCTCCCACTCTGATTTGCATTCTGTCCCGACAACCTCGGGCAATCTTTAATGAAGTGGTCCACTGATCCGCATTTGTAACAGGAGCGGTCAGGAAATCTACAACTCCCCGAATGCCATTTACCGCAATATCGGCATTTCGTCATGTCTCGACGTTCATTCCCAACACTGGCGACCGAAGTGCCTCGTGTACCCACAGGGGGTCGATCACGATCTCGTCCAAAAAGGCCCGAAGTGCCTCTAAACTGGCCCGCATCATCTCGAAATCTCTTCGATGTCTGTTGAAGAGACCTTCCCGAGGATCTTTTACGAAACTCTCCAGTTCCCTCATCAACTCTTTGCTTTTCTTTTCTAAGCTCTTCGGCTTTACAAGCTCGTTCAACAAGTACCACGAACTCTCGTATTTCAAGAACGCCAACGAACATTTTTATATCTTCATTCAGCCCATCCTCGAAGCGTTTACACATAATAGCTTCGGACGAAACACATTCCCGAGCGTATTTGCTAAGTCTAACAAATTTTCGCTCGTAATCAGTAACCGACATGGAGCCTTGCTTAAGCTCAAGAAATTCCTTCCGTTTTTGATCAACAAATCTCTGACTGATATACTTTTTCCGAAACTCAGTTTGGAAAAACTCCCAAGTTACTTGCTCTCGGGGCACAATAGAAGTCAGAGTACTCCACCAATAGTAGGCAGAATCACGTAGCAAGGAGATAGCACACTTTAGACATTCATCGGGTGTACAAGATAGCTCATCGAGTACCCGGATAGTGTTGTCCAGCCAAAATTCAGCTTGCTCGGCATCATCGCTATCCATAGCCTTAAATTCAGTAGCCCCATGTTTTCGGATTCTGTCAACTGGGGGCTTATTTGACCTTATTTGGTCAGTTACCGGTGGTATTGTAGGTGCGGGGGTAGTATTTGTCGGGAATGGAGGTTGTGGAACAGCCATATTAGTTCGAATGTATTGGTTGAACCAATCATTCATCACGCTATAGAATGCTTGTCTAGCTTCATCATTCGGATTACTAGCATTAGGTTGAGAGTCTACCGGCACTGCCCCTTGCGCGGGAGCAGGCCCTACACTCTCAAGATCATCAGCTACCTCTCGTCACGATCGGGATCCATTACTATAAACACATTTACAATTGTCAGAGTCACCACACTATCAAGTAATCACATAAAATGGCATGTATAGCTAGACCCAACACATTACGGTAGTCCTAGAATCGACTAAACCGTAGCTCTGATACCAATAAATGTAACACCCCGAACCGAGACCGACACCGGAGTCGGACACGAGATGTTAACAAACTTTGAAAATTTTTTTTTTCAGACACTGCCCAGTCTGAGTACTAGTCGCTTCAAAAATCATATCTTGAGTTTCACAACTTGAAAATCAGTTTTGTGATTTTTCCCTGAAACTAGACTCATGTCCCCACCTATGTATTTTTTTCTAGAATTTTTGGTCGGGCCAATTAGTACAGTTTATTAGTCAAAGTCTCCCATGTTACAGGGGTCGACTACACTGACCTTTTCCCATTACGACTTGGATATCTCTCTACACAGAGCTTCAATACTGATGCCGTTTGTTTCTATGGAAACTAGACTCAGAGAGGAATCCATACATATATGGTATGACCCTAATTATCTCTGGTCAATTTATAGTGAATTTCCAAAGTCGGAACAGGGAATCCAGAAACTGTTCTGGCCCTGTTCCACAAGAACCCGAATATCTCTTACTGTACTGTTCCTATGATTGTTTCGTTACTTCCATATGAAAGTAGATTCATCAAGGTTCGATTACATAATTTATTCACTATTTAATTCCACTCCTACGAATTCTTGTGATTTTTCCAATCCACACCACTGCTGCTATCAGCTTCTGTTTTCAAAGTAAACCTTACCTAATTTGGGGTTTCATGGACCAACTAGGGCCTTGTCATACATAAGCCCACATATGATCATACTTAGCCATTCTAGTGGCTGGTCATTTGCTCAACACTTCCATTCCAACTATAGTTACATCATGAAACCATCTATACATTCATAAATACGCATGGTCTAATGCCATACTCCACTTCTACAAGCCATTTTCGCATGGCTGTACACTTATACATTTCATAAAGTACTCGAAAGACAACGATGGGTAGTCCTATACATGCCATATCAAAATTCAACCAAAATAGTACCCAAAAGAGCCTTTGATAGTGTGGGCGACTTCGACTTCAAGATCCCGAGTCCGATAGCTGGAGAACCAAAAATCTATAAAACAGAGGAGCAATGTAACGAGTAAGCAATTTATGCTTAGTAAGTTTGAGCAAGGAATTCCAGCATGCACAAATAATAGCACACATTTAGCTAAACGGAATATTTCATAATACGCAATTTACCGATATCAAACTTGCTTCACAACATTAACAACCCTTATGTACATACACAATAAACTAACTTGGCCGAAGGCCGGTAGCTCGTTTATCAACTGAGCGAACATTTATTTGTAAGGGCTCGATTAATATTTAACACATACGTAACATATCCCATATTGGGATGTTTTTCGAGTATTCGCTGAAATTTTACAGCAAGCTCATTCATTACCAAATCACGTACCTTCGGGATTTAACCGGATATAGCTCCTCGTTCAAATGCCTTCGGGACATAGCCCGGTTTTAGTAACTCACACAATGCCTTCGGGACTTAACCCGGATTTAACAACTCGCACGAATGCCTTCGGACTTAACCCGGATTTAACAACTCGCACGAATGCCTTCGGGACTTAACCCGGATTTAACAACTCGCACGAATGCCTTCGGGACTTAACCCGGATTAGTATCTCGCACAAAGGCCTTCGGATCTTAGTCCGGATATATTCACTTAGCACAAAGCCTTCGGGACTTAGCCCGGACAGCATTCAATTAATCATGCACATCTAACAATAATTCATGGCACATTCATATTTCATTTTCGTTTACGAAACTCAAACACAAGGCACATATTGTCCTTGTACATTCGGCTCAATAGCCACACATAGAGCATGATTTAATCACATCGAAATTTAAGCTCTCTTACTCAAGAACTTACCTCGGGTGTTGTCGAACGATCCCGCTAACTATTCGACCACTTTTTCCTTCCCTTTATCGGATTTATTTCCCTTTGCTCTTGAGCTTAATCAAACAATAAATTGATTTCATCATTTAGCATCAAAAGATGAACACAAGGCACTTAGCCCATATTCATACATTAGACATTAAAGTTCATACATGCAAAATCATGCATCAACACAACATATTAGCTATTTCTTCCCTTGGCCGAATATGCATGTCCATTTTTGGGGTCGATTTCAACACTTAATACACACATATACACACTAGTAAAGCATCCTCCCCCTTTCATCGATTTAACACATGCATTGCTCATCAACATGCAAAGTTACATTCGGCCTTAGCACACATTTGCTAGCCGATTCTTCTCCCTTTAGCAACCAATGCACATATGTGCTCACACAAAAATGCTAAAAGGAGGTTCAAGAATCATCAAGCCATCATCACATGCATCATTAACAAGCTTCATATTTTGCATGCAATGGCATTAACACAACCCCCACCTAGCCGAATCTTAACTATCCTCATGCCTCATCACCACAACATCAAACACCAACCAAGAATGATGCATCCATGGTCAAGTGCCATTTCCATCACATAGCAAGATTAGACCATGGGCTAGGTAGAACTCAAGCTAACAACTAAAACATGCATGCATCTCATGGAACATCATTAAACATACCTTGGCCTAGCTACATGCATGGCCGAATCTCTTCACCTTTCTTCTTCTTCCTCCTTAAATTTTTGGCCAAGGATGAACCAAAGATGAGAAATTTTTTCTTTGTTTTTCTTTCTAATTTAGGCTAAAATGGAGGTGAGAAAGGATGAACACAAACTTTTCTCCTTTCTTCTCTTGAGCTCACGGCAATGGGGGGGGAAACACTACAACACATTTTTTTTTCTTTTGTTTTCCATTCTTTACCCATACTTCTTATTTTATTCTTCACTAAAAACATGTTTCATGACATGTTTTGCCATCATTCTTGTCATGGCGGCCATACTCATAGGGGGGAAATTGACATGCAATCCCCCCTTTGTCCAATGCACTAATAGTCCTCACACATGACCTATCACATTTTTGAATTTTCTCACATAAGTCCTATTGACTAAATTCACATGAAATCAACCAAATTGAAGCTTGAAATTTTACACATTCATATTACATATTCTAGACAATAAGTATCACATTCAAACATTTCGGTGACTCGGTTTATGCGGTCCCGAAACCACTTCCGACTAGGTCAACTTTGGCTGTCACAGTA